>NC_090196.1:32157057-32222057 GCF_024679245.1 Pseudorasbora parva | reverse complement strand
TAAGCTTAATCAACAAAATATAGTTTATTTATTTCAGTCCAGCAGACCAGTGCAATGTTTGCCATTAAGTGTAGCAAAAGCATATTCGTGATATTTGAGGCTCGATGTGCTGCGGTGATACGCACATTCCTTGTTGAATAGCTTGCACACAACCATGCTCTTGTCGACGCTTCCATCCTTTCGTTTTTTTTAAACAAAATTTCCCATTCACGGGGCCAAGCAAAGCGGTCTCATCAGCTTCTTCGTTCATGTCCACTATGGTTTGTTGTTGTCGTGACTTCTGAGCGCTAGTTCCAGTTCTAGTGTTCCAGTATAATCGGCCCGTCGAAACTCATTCATTGAAAAACGTTCCGCGGTGCAAGTGTCGTTAAAATTATGTTATTTATTTTTTTGCGTAATTAATTAAAGCGTTAAAGTCCCGTAATTAATTCATCTTAATTAACGCGTTAAAGTCCCGGCCCTAGTAAAAATATAACATTTGTTGTGTACAGTACATACATGTATACACACACACACACACACACATACATGTTTGTTATATGCAATTAATCGAATCAATTTATTTTTATATTATTAATTTTATTGAATTTTAATCTTGAAACACAATGTTAAAGCAGAACATGTTGACTGTATATGTAAGGGCTTGTGCTCGTTTATATTTTTATATTTTATTACATTTAATTTTTCAGTTGCCACCTGCCACCTTTACTATAGATAGTCATCTGGCGTTGAACTGTATTATAAAGCGCTATAGAAATAAGCTGTAATTGACACAAGAATTATACAGTTTAATCTTAATTTGATCTTTATGCTTCATTCTCTCTGGTTTGTAGCCTTTCGTGATCCATGACATGGAGACACTGCAGTTGGCTGAACAGACTTTTGTGGCCAAGATGATGGGCTCTTCTGGAGGGCTGCTGAATAAGGACGCAGAGGTTCGGATATTTCATTGCTGCCAATGCACCTCGGTTGAGACCGTGACCGAGCTGACGGAGTTCGCCAAGTCCGTGCCAGGCTTCTCAGACCTGGACTTAAATGATCAGGTTAGTGCAGCACATCCTGGGAACTCTTTTAAGCTTCATGAAAATGACCTTTTTATATAAGAACATTGTATAAGCATGTTAATTGAATGCAGTCTGTTCTCCGACAGGTGACATTATTAAAGTACGGTGTCCATGAGGCGCTCTTTGCCATGTTGGCGTCATGCATGAATAAAGACGGTCTGCTGGTGGCGTACGGCAGCGGCTTCATCACCAGAGAGTTTCTGAAGAGCTTACGACGGCCGTTCAGCGAGATGATGGAGCCCAAGTTTCAGTTTGCGATGAAGTTCAACTCCCTCGAACTGGACGATAGTGACCTTGCACTGTTTGTTGCTGCCATCATCTGTTGTGGAGGTATAGTGGGGCTTTTAATATTTTATTAAAATAAAATGGATATTATATTTATTATATAATTAAATAGATTTTTATAAAAGGTGTCATGAACTGGCTTATTTATTTTTTTGATACTGCTGTCCGAGCTCAACTAATGACGTTCGCGTGTTTTTACATTCAAAAACATCCTAAATAATACGTAAAAGGCTATTTTCTACACTGGGTTTGAGGCTCTCTCCTGAACAATGGGTTTTTATGGCCGTGTCACTGGAGACTTGGAAGTCTTCATCATACAATGATTTCTCTCTCATCCACCCACGATTAATTGGAATGTTATTTTTTTATTACTTGGCCCGCCCGATCAGTGGATATAACTGCAGACCACACACACACACACACAGATCAAAACTTCCGCAATTGTATTTTTCTTTAAAATATTAAGTCAAGAAAGTGAACAACACACACAAAGAAAGGAATGCTTTTTCACTATTTAAAATAGCCCTTTGGCAGGCCAGCCTTGCGTTTTGGTAGCCCGTCTGGGAAAAAAAACCCAGGGACGTTGGGCCTTGTAAGCCCTGGCCCATTCATACCAGAGTCTGATCCTGAATAACAATGAACCAACACCACAAATAAATTATTCTTCAGCCTTTGACAGCATGCTGAGGTATGTTCAGTTAGACACAATGTCAAACGATCTGTATCATTGCAATACTATTACATATAAAACACATGTTTTACTCACATTAGTGTGTTACTTCATTCATTCATGTAATCTCATCCTGTCTGCAAATCCAGTCTCTTCTTTACACGACAAACACACAATGTCCTCCTCACGTGAGCTGGATCTTCATTCAAAATAAAGTTCACCCATGCACTCATAATATTGGAATCCGAATGAAGCTTATGCGGTATGTTTATTGCTTAGAAGTTGGATCCGGTTTAGCTCTCTGTAGGCCTGTGTCATGTCAGGCACGAGTCGGTGGGCGGGGCTACAGAATCAGGCGCTGTTCATCTTCTGTAAAGGCGGAGTTTCACTCTTCTAATACGTCATTGAATAAACAGCCTCATTTTCTGGGCCTGGTGTCTATAAAAGCTTTTCTTTGACTAACAAGGAAGTTTTCAGCTCTGAAATTTACAGGATATTTTTATAATCACCATGACCTTTATATATCAAAAGCTCAAGGGAAAGCTGATTTCTCAATTCATCACCCCTTTAAATTATTGATTAAATAACTTTTTGCCACACACACACACACACACACACACACACACACACACACACACACACACACACACACACACACACACACACACACACACACACACACACACACACACACACACACACACACACACACACACACACACACACACACACACACACACACACACACACACACACACACACACACAGTATTTGAGTGAAAACATTTTTAGCAGCACGAGCTGGATTTCGTACATTCATAATTTTAAACTATAGAGGAGGGAGAGAGAGAGTCGCTGAAGAGAGAATCAAATTAAAAAAGTTTTATAATTGCTTAAGTTTTTAAGAATTGATTCAGAATTGCTGAATAAAGAATCTAATGAATAATTTCACCACACTTTTTGAAGCTAAATAGTAACAAAACCGAGGCTTTACTTGTTGGCACTAGATCCGTTTTTATCAAAAGCTAATTGTTTTTCTTTGTACATTGATAATAACCCAATCTGTCCTTCCTCACAGGTTAAAAGTTTGGGTGTTATCATGGATAGCACACTATCCTTTGACACTCATATTAATAATATCACACGGACTGCATACTTCCATTTGCGTAATGTTATTCGTCTCCGTCCTTTTCTGTCAACTGATAATACAGCAGTTCTTATTCATGCATTAGTCACTTCACGTATAGACTATTGTAATGCTCTTCTCACAGGTGTTCCTTGAAATTGCTACATAAGCTTCAGTTGGTTCAAAATTCTGCAGCACGTGTTCTTTCTAGATCACCTTCTTTTGAGCACATTTCTCCAGTTCTTCAGCAATTGCACTGGCTTCTGGTAAAATATCGAGTTGAATTTAAGATCTTGCTACTTACTTACAAGGCACTTCATAATCTTGCACCCCAATACCTTAAGCCTAGTTCAGACTGCACGATTTTCAAACTCGTCGGGTCACTGCTCTATTCACACTGCATGACTATCTGGGGTATCATTCAGTCACTGCTGTGTTCACACTGACCGATGGTTTGACGACAGAGGAGTTCACACTGCATGACTGAACAAGAGGAAGAATCGCCGACAACTCTCTCTCTCTCCGGTGCAAACTACGTTTCCCAACTACACGTGCGATGTGACAAGTAAACAACGCGAGATCACACGTGCGTCAGACCGGAGTTCACGCGCGACACTTTGAATTGTTATTTAAAATGATAAACTGCACAACGTTTGCTTCAAACTGTATGTGCGCTGATTTGTGGAGAAAAAGAAAAAAGATTATGGCGGAAGAAATTGTTGGAGAGACAGAGGGAGCCAGGATTGTGTTCTGCAAAGACAGTTTGAGGTAAATAAATAATTTTGTAATGTGCTGCTGCTGTGGCTGGATGTGCAAATGTTTGGGCTTTGTTTCTGTTTGATAGAATTGTAAATATATCTATTAAAATACTGATATTCTGCTCTATAACTCTGAACGTCCTGCTGCCCTGTATCTCACTCTCTCATTGGCTGTCGGTCATCGCCGATGTAATTTTCAGTCAGAACGCAGTTCACACAGCAGGAGTTTCAATCGCCGACAGGTCCAGATATTTAGCATGCCAAATATCTCACCGGCGTCGGCGACTCGTCGGCGATTCTCTCTGATCGCGTCTTTGATTATTCACACTGCGTGATTGTCACTCGCGTGCACGAGCACCGATTTGCCTGTGATCTCGGGCATTTGTCGGCGATTTCGCAAAACCTGTCGGCGACTCAAAATCGGGGCAAAAATCGGGCAGTGTGAACTAGGCTTTACTCAACTTCTCCATGTTTACACTCCATCACGTGCTCTCAGATCTTCATCTTCAATTTCTCTTGTGGTACCACGGATTCGACTAACTACCATGGGTGCCATATCATTTAGTTATGCTGCCCCCCGTTTATGGAACTCCCTTCCTCATGATGTTCGTAACAGTGATTGTTTATTGACTTTTAAAACGCGTCTTAAGACATCTTTTTATACAGGCTTTTTTATAATGTTTTTTACTGAGTCTTGACTGCACTTTTCTTTCTTTTTTTTTACATACTATCTATTGTATATGCAGAGTGTTCGTTGTGTGTTTTGTGCAGTGTTCTGTATTTTCATTGTGAGGTGACCTTGGGTGTCATGAAAGGCGCCATTAAATAAAATGCATTATTATTATTTTACAATTGCCATTTTAAAAAACTTCAACAAATAGTTTTTCATAATCGATTCAGAATCTCTGGAGAATCAAGTAAAAAAAATGTTTTTTAAATATATTTGCTTAAAAATCTATCATGAATTTGATCTCAAGCTAATTCATTAAAAGCAGTTATTACTCCACCATCTGTGTGACATCATTAACACACCCTAGCCCGTTATAGCTTACAGCCACATATGTCGTCGATGTTCTTTAACGGATGAGATCCTGTGGAAATCCTGAAAAACTGGTGCGATTTTCACAGTTCACGATGCTAGTAGCCATTTTTTTCTTGATGAGAAATTCTCTGGATAATATACAATTCAATGCGATGGAATGAACTTTCTGACCCCGACATGCGCTCTGCGAACTGTGAATTTTCCTGTGACGTCACCCGTGAAGGGGTCTATTGCCTAAAGAGTCCTCCCTCTAGTTATTGCAAACATTCCACCAGCTTTAGCTTTTGCCAGTGATTTATTTCAGACTGGTTTGTCTTGTGTTTCAGATCGGCCAGGCCTGGTGAACGTCCCGCACATCGAGCGAATGCAGGAGACCATCGTTAACGTGCTTCATCTGCACCTGAAGAGCAACCACCCTGATCACGGCTTCCTCTTCCCCAAAATCCTGCAGAAACTGGTGGACCTGCGGCAGCTGGTGACGGAGCACGCTCAGTTAGTGCAGGAAATCAAAAAGACGGAAGACACGTCGCTGCATCCCTTACTGCAGGAGATTTACAGAGACATGTACTGAGGGCTCAGAGAGGGCCGTTTCAAACCACATCTACCACTATTTCCCGGATTTATGGATGAAAACGCCAGGGCCTTCATTATTGTGGAGTTAATGTTTTCTGCGGTTGTTGGTTTAAAGAGAAAAACCGCAATGCCAACTCAAATCCGGTTTTAGGAACTTTTTATGGAACCTCTTACTGGTCTCTTGGGCCAGAAACTGTGAATAGAAACCCTCAAATCCAACTTATTCATACAGCAATATCCTTTTTATACTGACTTTGAATAGTATACACTTACAACCAACAGTTTTCAGTAAAACCTCTCAAGTGACTTCCAACTACCGTAACTAGTGAATCGGACCGTTTTCTAGCGCTGTAGAGACTTAACTTCCCGATTACAGAGAGTTTTTTTAATATAACATTAAGCACTGAGCGAATGAAATTTTTTATATCTGGAACAGTTTCCAGTAGGGATGCACCTATACATTTTTTCCTGATACGATATAAAACCGATAGTTCTTTATATTTGAAAGCCGATAACCGATATATTGGTTAATATATCTAAATCCAAGTTTTTATATACTTTTTCAGAGTCTGATTACAAAAGCATTAAAAGCCATGACCCAAAGCACACAATTATGATGTTCTCATTATGTTATGTAGCCTATATGACAGACTTGCGCTACACATGTTGCACTGAACTGCATTTCCTATTTCAAGCCATTCAAACCCATCATGGTGAACAGTGCATCTGAAGTGTCTCAGCTGAAGGAAATAATCCATTATTTATCGGCTTTAATATATCGGACATATTTTCTTATTGGGCCGATGTCGATAACATACCGATACGGGTGCCGATATATCACGCATCCCTATTTTTTTTTTTTAGCCCCTTTGTATTTTTATCCATTTTGCTGCAGTAAAACTTGAACTATTAGGCTTCAGTTTGACTAGTGAAGACAGACACTTTGAGTTTTAGATGCCCAAAAACAAAGCAGATCAATACCTCACGAACGATGCCTTCTGACAGAGCAGGTAGTGTGGTTTTACTGTACTCTAGTGTTTCAAGGGCTTAAAGAAATGATAAGGCCCGTTACAACATTCATACGTCAAGCATAAGCAACACTGCAAGTTTCGGCACCAAGTGTGTTTTTACTGCTTGTCAATTTAATGCAATTGTTGGCTTTTATGAAAACCAATTCCTTCAACACGGGCATCTGCCAGGCTCGATGCATTCAAGCAGTTCAGTCTGTGTAGATTAAATACCACTCTTCACATGACTGTGACGTTCCTACTCAGGTAACTATAACGTTTGTGGTAGTTCTCAAAGGCCCCATTGCTGATAAGCGTTTTATAATAGATGGCCATTATTAAAAGAAACACTCAATGCAGTTGAAATCACTATTTTCTGTATAGACACACATTTGCACACGATTTAATTTCCTTCCTGTCTGAATCTGTTTCTCACATCCGTCTGTCCCTCCAGCAGTCCGCCGCTTTTCTGCGCTTTTGTCGCTTTCTCAGAGAACCGCAGTGCCTTGTTTCAACGCGTCTCATTCTTCTACAACCTTTTTACATTAACCAAAAAAGAGAAGCTAATATTGTCAAATATATCCTCTGTGTCAAAGGGGCTGTTCTCACAGAAGGTGTTTTTTTCATTCCACTGAGCTGCTTTTCATTTGCTTTTGTATTTTAACATGCGCTAGACGGACATGTTTGACTGAGGCCATGTTTACACCTGGTATTATTTAGAAGCGCTTTGGTCGATCAGATCACAATAAATACAGGTGTAAACGTGGTCCAAAACGTTTGGAGCGCTATTGAGGTCAAAAGCATCGGAAGAGCCACTAAAAGACCTCCTTCTCTCCGCCTACCGACCTAATGCGTGAACATTATGGGATGCATGCTAGATTTCCAATTTCTATTAATTGGATTTCCAGTAACACGACGCCTACATCATTGATTTCTTGTGATGACGTGGTTGTGTTATGAATTATGAGAAATAATGGGTAATAACCTGTATTGACTCTTTTCACTTCAAAACATAACTTTTAGCATAACTAGTCAGTATAATGATTCATCTGGAGCACTTAGAAAGATCATCTTGGATTGAGACCTAGTTAAGCAATGTTTAAAAGGTGATTTTTTTATTTTTTTTATTAATAATTTTTCATTTGGTCATTTCATTGAAGCGTGGAAGAACTTGATTCCCCCTTCCCCCCAGAACTTGTTTAGGAGAGTTTTGGTGAGAATGTTATAGCGCAGCTTAGAGATCTCCAAATCGTGGTGGGAGCCCCAAAACAGGGTGGGAGCTCTAAATATTGTCGGGGAAACTAATAAAACTGGGGTGGGAGCTCCAAATCGGGGTGGGACCTCCAAATCGGAGTGGGAGCCCCAAAACTGGGATGGGACCTCAAACTGGGGTGGGACCTCCAAAACTGGGGTGGGAGCTCCAAATCGGGGTGGGAGCCCCAAAACTGGGGTGGGAGCTCCAAATCGGGGTGGGAGCCCCAAAACTGGGGTGAGAGCTCCAAATCAGGGTGGGAGCCCCAAAACTGGGATGGGACCTCAAACTGGGGTGGGACCTCCAAATCGGGGTGGGAGCCCCAAAACTGGGGTGGGAGCTCCAAATCGGAGTGGGAGCCCCAAAACTGGGGTGAGAGCTCCAAATCAGGGTGGGAGCCCCAAAACTGGGGTGAGAGCTCCAAATCGGGGTGGGAGCCCCAAAACTGGGTTGAGAGCTCCAAATCGGGGTGGGAGTCCCAAAACAGGGTGGGAGCTCTAAATTGTCGGGGAAACTAATAAATCTGGGGTGGGACCTCCAAATCGGGGTGAGAGCTCCAAATCGGGGTGGGAGTCCCAAAACAGGGTGGGAGCTCGAAATTGTCGGGGAAACTAATAAATCTGGGGTGGGAGCTCTAAATTGTCGGGGAAACTAATAAATCTGGGGTGGGAGCTCCAAATCGGGGTGGACCTCCAAATCAGAGTGGGAGCCCCAAAACTGGGGTGGGACCTCCAAAACTGGGGTGGGACCTCCAAAGCTGGGGTGGGAGCCCCAAAACTGGGGTGGTAGATCCAAATCTGGGGCGGGAGCCCCAAAACAGGGTGGGAGCTCTAAATTGTCGGGGAAACTAATAAAACTGGGGTGGGAGCTCCAAATCGTGGTGGGAACTCCAAAACGGGATGGAAGTCCCAATTCTGTGTGAGAACTCCAAAACGGGATGGAACCTCCAAAACAGGGTGGGAAATCTAAATTGTGGTGGGAACTCCAAACGGGATGGAAGCTCCAAATTAGGGTGTGGCTTCCTCTTATGGACAGACACATGACACACATGATTTTGATTTTAAAATGCAAGCCAATGACAATTGGCTGAAGCCAGAGCCAATGGCGCAAGTCTTTGCATGTGGAGACCACACCAACCTTTGGCGTTCACGCCCCAATTTGGAGATTTTAGGTCTGCAGCCGGTCTGATTGGGCGGGTTTTAATAGCAATTAGGCTGGATTTGTTATGCAACCTCGGTTCACGCAGTGGACACACAGCGATTCAACTGCTGGAGTCTCTTGGTTGTTAATCGCTCCACAGCATGTCACTTGTCATGTGCATAAAGTTGAACACTGCTTAACTTTTCGCTGCTTTCTTAACACTCGCCAAAACAAAAAAAACTTTTGTCAGTCGTACTGTTGCTCAAATCGACGATGACCTGAATGGCCCGCGTCACATTCAAGCGATGCCAGCTGTGTCCGTGAGCCTGCGCAATTCCTGAGGCCACCATCCTGCAAAGGGATGCACTTAAACTGTAAAGTTATGTTTGTAACTGGAAACGTTGAAGCTTTGTAACATTGTAAATAGCGGTTGCTTCACCGCGACACTGACGGCCCACCGCGGCATTGTCTCGACTTTTGATAAATGCTTTTTTAACAGCTCAGATGTTGTACATTCGTCTAGGTACATTCGCCTAGATTAATGTCGATTGACATTTAGTCTTTTTATACTAAAGCAAAGGTATCTTTATTAATATATATATGGCAGATGTTGTGAAATGAACAAGTTTTATGTAGTGCAATGTAAATATGTGAAAAGATTTGCCATCAAACAACACTTGCGTGAGAATTCATGTTGGGATTTCCACATTCCTTTTTAATTCCCGCAGCGTGAGGACCTGCACACGTCGACCCCGCATGGAAAAATTACCATTTTATTGTGTTTGTAGGAATTTTACTAACGATTAATCGTCAATTTTGGTTTTATGCCTATGGTTTCCTCTAGTATGGGTTAGGATTATGTAATAATTATGTCAAACTATGACATGTCATGGGCTCATTTAACTCGGTCCAGCAAACAGCCAATTACTAGACCATGTCATAGCCACGCCCTAGAAACCAGTTGTAACACCCTAGCAACCACTGCCACTGGAAAAAGTCGAGGGATACCTTTGGATCAGAACATCATAGAGACAAGTGGGTGACCTCTTTTGACTCAGACTGGCGAGTTGTCTTTAAATGTTTGTAAACTGTCAAGCCACACCCTAGCAACCATTTAGAGCACCCTAGCAACCATATGGCACCATAAAGAAGACATATATCAGCCTCAGTGTCATAGAGACACAACGGTTGACTTTTTTGATTCGGTTAAACATCTTGTCTATTAGTATCACCCTGGTAACTGTGCAGCCACACCCTAGCAACCATATAGAGGACCGTAACAACCACATGGTAGCGTGAATAAGCCATATTTCAGAACCTGAAAATTGCATATATAGATGAGGGTTGACTCTATTGATTCTTATTGAAGTCATATTTTTGACACATTAAGTCAAATGATGACATAAGTTGTAATTATGACAAAAAGAAATCATGACATTCAGTCATAATTGATGCACTTGGTCAAGTTCACAAAAACAAAATGCATAATAATAATAATAAAAAGGAGTCAAATTTGAGTGAAGTCAATTATGACAAAACGTAGAAATTATGATTTATGACAGTTTGAGATGACAAATTGAGACAAAGTCAATCATGGCAGAAAGTCGAAATCGACTCAGCAGTCATAATTATGGCATACAAATTTAAAATTATGACATTCAAAGTCTCTACAAAGATAAAATTATTAATTAAAATGGACAAAAATGTATAATCATAAATTTTAACTTTCTGTTCTATAATTTGTAATTGTCATAATTAAGACTTGCTGTGTCAATTTTGATCATATTTTGATTTTTAATTTTAATTATGATTTTGTATATCATAGGACTGTCATAATCAAGATTTACCAAAGTAAAAACCACTGTAAAAAAAATATTGTTGGTTTAACTTAAAAAAGTAAGTAACCCGGTTGCCTTAATTTTAATTGAAATAAATTTGAGTTGATACAATGAAGGAAATTGGTTTAATAAATAGAAACTCAAAATATTATTGTATCTGAACCACATAAAATTTGTGATAAATCATGAAAATAGCACAATTTGGCTGCGTCATCAGAAATAAAACACACAATCACCCAATATGCTTACACAATCTTTTAATAATATTTTGATAAAATATTATCGATTCTCAAAAAATGTTCATTGTATTAACACAAATTTTTAATTTCAATGAACTCAAAATTAAGGCAACCAGGTAACTTATTTTTAAAATAATTTTTTACAGTGTATGACCTAAGTGATCATTTTTACATAAAGCAGGATATTGTAAAGTCTGATCTCATGAAGATGTGTGTTTGAGCTCCTCAGCTGATGTACTGTACTGTGATCCCTGCGGTCTCAGGTAAAGAATAGAGGTACTGATGATACAGATCAAATCCAGACAGTTTCTCTGTTGTATGATGCACTCCCTGCCGTCACACTGTCAGGACATTTTAGAAAATTAGTAATTAACGCAGTGAAACCCGTTTTGTGTGCCCGATTGTTTTCATAGCTGATGATATGATTTGACGTAAACGTGATGTCTAACTCCCAACAGAATGAGCTGAATTCATCCACCACCTCATTCACTCGTTAGTACGTTTGTTCTTCGGACATTTCTGATTCATATACACAGTGGAAATGGAAGGTCAAGCATTGCATATGTTTGCAAATGTATGCATACAGAAAATGTGCATGATATAAATACTATTTCTGTAGTAAGTATGGTAACCAGATGTGTCTTTCAGGTGCCTTAGATCCAGATTGTAAGAAACGCGTGACATGGATGAATGAAACTCGCTTTACGGAAAAAATCTAACTATTTTAAGAATCAAATCAAGTGTTGTAATCTCTAGGCAAGTTCACAATATTTTTGTTTTAATATTTGCTGATTGCGCAAAAGTATGCGTAAAGTATTAAGTTGTTTTCTCTTTTCATTTTGTCTTTTTTTCAGATTAAAATAATTTGTTTGACTGTCATTAACTTTGCTTTTCTAACTGGCTTGGTGTTTTTATGTAGAAGGGATTTTAATGTCATATCAGGGAATCGTCTTGGTCTTCCCGTTAGTCGCCCTAGCTCAGGTCACTGCCTCCGACAGCGTCATTTCTAATAAATGTTTGATGCACAGATCTGTGACTTCATTATCTGATTATTAATATACTGCTGCTGCTGCAAAAAGGCCTCAGTGGTGATGTTATTGTACTTTGGCTTAATATAGGCAAATGTTTGATGAATGTATATCTAGTCCTGTCTCAAAATAAAATGTATCTTTGCAAAACTCAAATGTGGCAACCTGTATCTTTAATATACTGTTTAAGTAGTTTAAAAAATGAGTTAAAACCAACCCAATATTAATTTTCCACTTAATAAAAGAAAGTGCATTATACAGCGCCTTAGTGATTTCAATTAATAAAAAATACAACTTTGATCACTACATGAACGTATATCATTTTAAATACATTGTCATGTATCCAGAACAAATTCTTTCTTCATTGATACCATTTAGGATCTATTTAAGATTAAAGGGGGGGTGAAACACTCAGTTTAAGTCAATCTCATGTCAATCTTGAGTACCTATAGAGTAGTATTGCATCCTTCATATCTCCGAAAAGTCTTTAGTTTTATTATATTTATAAAAGAAATATGGGCTGTACCGAGTCTTTCAGGAAAAACCCGAGCGCCTGGAGGCGTATCGTGTGGGCGGAGCTAAAGAATGACGAGCGGTGACGTCCTCAAGCGTGGAGAAGCCCATCGCTATCGATCTCAGCTAATAGATATATGATCCAGAATCAGATCCGGAGGCAGAAATAAATTGAACAGGAGAAACAGCAGCAGCAGGACGTCCGTCTCTGTGGTATGGACTGTATTTAGTGGCCTGTCAACATTTGTGTGTGTTTACTCGCAGTTTATGAGGACATGATTCAGTTTATGGACTATTGTATGCGACTAAACCTTAGCAGTAGCAAGCAAAACGGTTTTGCACGTCAGACTAGTGTAACGTTATACAGAGAACAGCAATGGAGTCCGTTAGCGCATTTGAATGACGAAGCACGCGATCGTGTCGTTTACTGATGTTTACCCCTAATTAACATTAAAACTCAAACTGCAACATTTGGAAAAGTACTTGTGGAATTTGGGAAAAATAAATAAATAACAGCGAAGAGAAAACCAGTAGTAGCGTACAAAAGAGTAAAATGTAAACGAGCACAAAGTACAGAGTAATAAAACCAAGGAAAACTACCTTTAAGAACACAGAAACATAAGTTGATTCATGTTTGTTTGTTTTTTTAAATGCGATTTTAAATGTTTTATTCTTACTTTATATATTATAATCCGTGACTGCTGCCATTCTGATCATTTTGCATGATTTTTCAGTATGTGCAATATATTTTTTACATGCGTTTTTACATTTTTGATTCACACTTATTTACTGATCAGTGACTGTAATACTTTAGGTGGACAATTGATCCCATATGTGACCATGGACCACAAAACCAGCTTTTTAATTTTTTTTATTGCCATCAATTCCATCATCTGAAAGCTGAATAAATAAGCTTTCCGTTGATGTATGGTTTGTTCTGATAGAATATTCGTCTGAGATGCAACTATTTGAAAATCTTGAATATGATAAAAAAATATATATTTAGAAAAATCTCCTTTAAAGTAGTCCAAATGAAGTCCTTATCAAAGCATATTACTACCAATAATACATTTGTTATATTTAAGGTAGGAAATGTACAAAATGTACGCATGACTGGTGAAGTGCTTCAGGGTCACACATTAGCTCACCCAAAAGTGAAAATCCTGTCATCATTTAATGACCCTCAAGTTGTTCCAAACCTGTATAAATGTCTTTCTTCTGTTGAACACACACTCTCAGAAAAAAAAGGTACAGAACTGTCACTGATGCGGTACCCTAAGGTACAAAAGTGAAAAGGTACATCTTACTCACCCCTAAATGGTACATATTAGTACCTTAAAAGGTACATATCAGTACTTTAAGGTGATGTATTAGTACTTTAAAGGTACATAGTACTTTAAAAGGTACATATTAGTACCTTTTCGGTTTTGTACCTTAGGGTACCGCCCCAGTGACATGTACCTTTTTTTCTGACAGTGCACACAGACACTTTTAAGAATGTTGGTCACTTTTTTATGGGGGTGGAAAAAGACACAACTGTTTAGATAACAATATTCTTCAAAATATCTTCTTTCGTGTTCAACAGAAGGAGGTTTGGAACAACTTCACGGTCACTAAATGATGACAGGATTTCATTTTTAGGTGAACTATCCCTTTTAATTGGCCCAAACCCACCCACCCACACACACACGCGCAGTATCTGTCCACTAGGTGGCGAGAGTGTCCATCAAATAACTGATGTAAAAAACAAACATGGCTGCGTCCATTGCGCGGTCATGCCGGATCGTGTGTAGAGTAAAATCCCATGTAATTTTCACAAAAACATCTCATTTAAAAGCTTCATTCCACTGTTCTCATTCTAAAAGCAGCGGACTCCTCTTATCCCTGCACAACCGAGGCCTCCTGAAGGAGTCGTTCCCGGAGCACGCAGCTCAAGCCGAGCTGCCGGATCTGCTCCGGTCCGGTCCGCAGACCGTCTACTGTGGCTTCGACCCGACCGCGGACAGCCTGCACGCCGGGAACCTGCTCGCCATCATCGGCCTGCTGCACTTCCGAGCCGCGGGCCATGATGTCGTCGCGCTGCTCGGCGGAGCCACGGCGCAGATCGGGGATCCGAGTGGGAGGTCGTCCGAGAGAGAGCGCCTCTCCCCGGCTACAGTGGAGGAGAACGCCCGCGGGATTCTGGAGAGCCTCCACCGGATCTTCACCCACCACGAGCTGCACTTCACCCCGGATCCGAGCAGGCTGGGCCGGCTGACGGTGCTCAATAACCGCAGCTGGTACAAGGACTGGCAGGTGCTGGAGTTCTTCTCGGAGGTGGGCAGATGTTTTCGGATGGGCACGATGCTCAGCAGACACAGCGTCCAGTCCCGGCTGAAGAGTGCAGAGGGCATGAGCTTCACCGAGTTCTCCTACCAACTCTTCCAGGCCTTCGACTTCTACCGACTGCACCAGATGCACGGCTGCAGGATCCAGCTGGGCGGAACCGATCAGCTGGGGAACATCATGAGCGGACACGAGTTCATACACCGGTGAGCGCGTTTACATACTGATAACTCAAATATCAGCTTACTGAAATAACCAGTTTTCCCCGTTTACATGCAAACCAGTAAACTGACAACGCAAGTATACCGTGTTTACATGACTTTATTAATAAACCGGGTTATTTCCTTGTACTGACGTCAATAATAATGTCTGTATCTGACTCAGTTTTTTCCAAATGTTTCGTCAGTTGTGATGTTAAATAAAGTGTGTCAGCGGGAGATTTACGGCCCATATTATCCCCTCATGGTGTTATGCAGAGTTTTGACTGAACCTCTTCTAGTTCTTCTTCTGCTGCATGAGATGAGAACACATCTTTACAATTTTCTGGGTTTTAAAAGAGTGTGTTTGTGATATATCCCAGCCAGCCAACACACCCATGCAGGGCTTAAAGGGGTTGCACATGGGCTGATATCAGGGGCCCACCTGGGCTACCCAAATGGGACCCAGCTTTGTGCTCAGTTTCCATGGAGGCCCCACATGGGTTAGCCCAGATGGGTTGATGATGGGTCTCTTGATGGGCTCATACCGGGCCCATGGGTAACCCTGGTAGTCTGCCCATATGGGTTGATGACGGGACACGGGACGAAGTGTTATGTAGGGCTCTTATGTGTCACAAAGGGTGGCTAGCATAGTTTCTATTACGTTATTTTACATTAAACCCCTAAATATAAATATTACATGTAATCCACTAAACGACACGAAAATGTTAGAGGGGTAGTTCACTTTAAAATGAAAATTCTGTCATCCTTTACTCACCCTCAAGTTGTTTCTAACCTGTATGATTTTCTTTCTTCAGCTGAACACAAGGGAAGATATTTTGAAGAATGTCAGTAACTAAAGAGTTAACTGAAGACATTGACTTCAAGAGTATTTTTTTCCCCTACTCTGGAAGTCAATGGCTCCAGTTAACTCTTTAGTTACTGACACTCTTCCCTTATCTTCCCTTGTGTTCAGCTGGAGAAAGAAATTCATACAGGTTAGAAACAACTTGAGGGTGAGTAAAGGATGATCATTTTCATTTTAAAGTGAACTATCTATCCCTTTAAAAGGTATTAAACAGAAACAAGTAGTTCATGCTTTACTTTATCATGCGATGATTATTTAGAATAATTTGAAAATGACTAAATTACAGTGACATTAAGGTGAAACTCCTGACAAACATAATTTGACAACTTGTATTGTTTATATGCGTATCTGTACACTCATTTTAAGTATTTCAGAAACGAAACAAACAAACAGAGCAGCCCCCCACTCATGTCGCCGCTCGCCCAACAGCCCTTCGAAAAAGAGCTAATAAACTATTGGGCACTTTTTTTTAAATTCCCTTTTCACAGTTAAAGCCTTTTGGTGCGCCACAACTAGTAGATCTTGATAAAATCAGCAGGGTCAGAAAAAACCAGATGGCGAAGAAACGGCACACGTAACTGCACAATAATTAAGAATTAAGCTGAAGAATTAAGTGTGAAACCATCAGAAACTAGTGATGTTAAAAGTGATACCAAAGCTACGGAGCTTGTGTCAAAAAAATGAAACGATTTTCCATGAAGCTTTGTATCGATGCTTGATTCGTTCTATCAAAATCACATGACCTATGACGTCCGAAGCTTCGGTTCACACACGTCCATGTGACTGCTTCGTACTCAGATTCAAAAAGCGTAACACGGGTGGTTAGAACTTGTATTGTGTGTGTGTGTGTGTGTGTTTACTTGCTTTATTCTGTATCAAGTTTTACAAAATTGATTTTAGGAGTATGCAATGGAACACATTGTTGTCATGTATTTAACATATTGATTAATTCATTTATACATCTATTCATTAATTTTATTTATTTTTTTACTTATAAGATGGTTTCAAAACATTTTGCGACACAGCGCTTTCCCTCACTTTCAACAGAAGAGGTCCTCATCGAGCTCTGATTTGAAAAGCTTTGAGTAATTAACCTTTTTCTGATTCAATTGTGCTGATAGCTTCACTGGTTCAAAAAAGCTTCACTTCGCCATCACTATCAGAAACCCTTTAGTCCCCAGCACAGCCATTTTCCAGAACTGAATTAAGGTGAAGAATTAAGTGTGAAACCATCAGAAACCCTTTAGTCCCCAGCACAGCCATTTTCCAGAACTGCAGCCTACCTGGAGTCTCCAGAAGTGAAGGTGTCAGGATCTCTGAGACTTCAGTTAGCTAAAGAATCCTAAAAAATGACCCCACTTAATAAGAATCACAAGGGGATGCGTTGTAAAATACATGGTTATGGTTTCAAACGGCTCTGCAGAGTTTGTATGTCTCCTTATATCTGACACACACCGGTCTAATGAGCTGATGAGTTGAATCAGGTGTGATAGATGAGGGAGACACACAAAATTAACAAGTGAAGATCCTGGTGTAACCTATTAAAAAGGACTCCGCATTACCAAACCCTTCAGAAGACATTACAAATTATTTGGAACAGTATTCTAAAGTGTTACTGTATCGGGTATCTTTTGTGCTTTTGTTATTTGTATTAACAAAACAGTGAAAAAAGCACAGGCATCCAGAAACTAGTGGTTCTGTGCCTAAACAAACATTTATTAAAGATTTATTCAAAATTAAACAAATATTTCACTCAATGTGTACACTTTAATAATACAATTTTAAATGGTCCCTGTATGGCGATGTTCTGTGATCACAAAATGTTGCCTTTTTTCTCTGTATCTATAGGCTCTTGATACTATTATAGAGCATTTTGTAAAACTGCTATTGTGTTGGCATTTTTAGATTTTAATTAGATTGTTTAGAAGTTGCATTAATTGTGTTCAGGTGTAAAAATAACAAAAATTGTTGAAGGGTGCATATTTGTGTACTATCTACCCATGTAATCAGCCTCTGGAATTGACTGTGTTTGCACTTCTCTTGACTGTGAATGAATCAGACCACTGAGTAACCCATGTACTCATTTTCCATTAGTGAACCAACTAGATCCCACATGTGGAGCCCAGCTGGGTTCGCCCATGTGGGCCCCAGATAAGATGCCCATTTTGAGCCCATGCCCACTCTGTACCCCTGTAGCCCATGTTTAACCCACGTGGGCCCCAGATACACGTGTTGGCTGGGGTATGTCCTTATTTCATGCAAAACGCTCGCTCTGTCTGGATGCGTTTAAATCTGCTCTAAGTTAGCATTTTTGTTACCTATGGACACTTTAAAAAGCAGACACAAAGCAGGTTAATGTGTTTTCATGCCGCACGAAATCTGGGTAAAAAGCAAAAAAACTCCCCATCCTGGCTGGTTTATTCTTACGCCTTTTATGATCTTACTCCGGTAAAAGAAAATGGGTTACCGCGTTTACATGACCATGTTTATTGACGGCTTATTACACGGCTCTGTGAAATACTTGATTCTGATTGGTCAATCGCGCATTCCAGCGGTATGTTACTTCCAGATAAAACCCGCTCATTCGGGTACTACGTGTTATTTTGACCGGTTCTACTTCTGTGCTTAACGCTGGCGCCATCTTGTGGCTTAAACAGCCACGGGTACAATGGAAGACTTCAAGGCTGGTTTCCATTATAAAGTTGTAAATATGGATATTTTTCTTACCCAAACGCATCGATTGGAATCAGAAGGCTCGATTAACCCATCGGAGTCGTGTGGAGCACGTTATTTGACGGACAGCTGCATTTATGGACCATTTTATGGACTTCAAACACAACTACAACTACTGCTGGGATTAACGTTAGCCTGGACTTTTTAAATATGATTGTATTTGTCTGACAGAAGAATGTCATACACCTATGATAACTTGAGGGTGAATAAATCATAGGCTTGGTTTCATTTTTGGGTGAACTAACCCTTTCAGCATTCATTCTCAACATTTAGCAGCAATAGATAAAGGCTTAAAGCAGGCTGGAACTGTTTTTCTTCGCGGAAGCTTTGCGTAAGAGCTAATAAAATATTTAATCTCAAGACAATATTCTTGTGTCTAATAATTATTTATTTGAGACTAGTAGCCGTGTAATAAGCGGGATAATGTCCACCCAGCCGGTTGTTATCGCAGAATAAACCCCTTCAGAGTGACGCTCCGCTTCGCGTCGGGGTCCTGATCACTCCGTCGGGGTTTATTCTGCGATAACAACCGGCTGGGTGGACATTATCCCTTACCTATTAGGCATAATCGGCTTAAGAACGTGCATGTAAACGCACCCAGTCTGTGTCAATGCCACCTCAGTCCTATGGGATATGGGTCACACACAAGAAAAACATTAATGTAAATTGTGTTAGCATAATTTAAAATGCTGTAAATGGGTAAACATTTCTTTGTTATTCATGGACCTGTTTATAGAAAAACTGCTTTGACTTAAGAGTGTTTTTTTTTGTTTTGTTTTATTTTAGCTAAATCTGAATGTTCCTGTATGGTGTGACTGTCTTAAGCAAAAAAAAAAAAAAAAAAGTATAAATTAAAAAGAAAAGCATAAAAATGTTCAAAAATACTTCAGGCGTAATTTTTGTTAACCATTTTCATCTAAATTTTAATAAGTGCAGGAACTTCCAGATTAAAGGTGCAGTGTGTAGTATTTATGAGGATCTATTGACAGAAATGCAATATAATATACATAACTATGTTTTCAGTGGAGTATAAAGACCTTACATAATGAACCGTTATGTTTTTATTATCCTAGAATGAGCCGTTTCTGTCTACTTGGGTCCCCTTACAGTGAATTTGCCATTTTGCGTCGTCATGTTTCTACGGTAGCCCAAAAGGGACAAACTTCTCTACAGAGTGCTAACACTTACTGAACACAAGGGAAGATATTTTGAAGAATAACCAAACAGTTGACAAATAAGCAGTAAAAAAAGTTACTATTTAAATACAGTTCCGGTCAAAAGCTTTGGAAACACTAAAGGCACAATCATGACGCACTTCCATTCAAAAGTTTTAAAAGAAGAAAAAAATAATTAATACTTTTATAAAGAAAAGGCACATTAAATTGATCATAAAAGAAATTAAATTAATAAGTATTACAACAAAATTTGTTTGTAAATGAATAGTTTTTAAAAAAACTTTCTATTCATCAAAAAAATCATGAGAAACCCGCACAAATATGAAGCTGTTTCAACACTGAAATAATCATAAGTGTTTGTCGATTATCAAATCCTCATATGAGAATGATTTCTGAAGGATCATGTGACCCTGAAGACTGGAGTAATGATGATAAATACAGCTTTGATCACAGGAATAAATTACACTTTAACAACATATTCACATAGAAAACAATTATTTGAAACTAAAAATATTTCACAATTTTGATTAAATAAACTAAAATATTGATATATTTTTTATTTATTTAAAATATATATTTTTATATTCTTTATATTATCTGCTTCCAGTACAGGCAATAAATATTGTTTTAATTTATAATGAAAATTAGTTTATAGTAGCTACCATTTGCTACCATTTTCAGACAAATAAGTGTGTGGCATAAAATAAAACACGTGGTCATTCTCATTTATGCAAACGTCACATTGTAGCACAGCCTCTGATGTGTAATCTTCTTCTCTTCTTGTGCAGAAAGACGGGAGAGGAAGTGTTCGGCCTGACGGTTCCTCTCGTCACCACCTCGATGGGCGATAAATTGGGGAAGACCGCCGGGAACGCCGTGTGGCTGAACCCAGATAAAACGTCCCCGTTTGAGTTCTACCAGTACTTCCTCCGGCTGCCGGATAACAGCGTGGAGGGGTGAGTCAGCGAACAGCGAATGAAGGAATAGTTCAGCCAATCTCATGATTTTCCGTGATAAACTACTATTCAAAATTAAGATTTTTTAATTATTATTATTGGGGGATTGCCAAAAATGAAATGTCTGTCATTAACTCCTCACCCTAATGTCGTTCCACACCCGTAAGACCTCCGTTCATCTTCACACACAGTTTAAGATATTTTATATTTAGTCCGAGAGCGTATGCAAGTGTATGCACACTATACTGCCCATGTCCAGAAAGGGAATAAAAACATCATCACAGTAGTCCATATGAGACATCAGTGGGTTAATTAGAGTCTCTTGAAGCAGAGAAAATACATTTGGGTCCAAAAATAACAAAAACTACGACTTTATTCAGCATTGTCTTCTCTTCCGGGTTTGTTTTCAAAACTCAAATAAAGATTCAAACGGTTATGAATCAGCGAATTGATCCATGATTCATGGATATCAAGCCATTGAATCATGAATCAATACGCTGATTCATAACCGTTGGACAGTATAGTGTGCATACACTTGCATACGCTCTCAGACTAAATATAAAATATCTTAAACTGTGTGTGAAGATGAACGGAGGTCTTACGGGTGTGGAGCGACATTAAGGAGAGAAGTTAATGACATTTAATTTTTTGGGGAACTTACCCTTTAATTATTTGATAAAAAATGCAGTGAAAATTGTGAAATATTGTTTCTATCTGAATATATGTTAAAATATAATTTATTCCTGTGATCAAAGCTGAATTTATCATCATTACTCCAGTCTTCAGTGTCACATGATCCTTCAGAAATCATACTAAAATTATTTATTATCAATATTATATATTTTTTGGAACCTGTGATGCCTTTTTCTGATACCTTGCTGAAGAAAAGTATTATTTAAAAAAAAAAAAAATCACTGACCCCAAGTTTGTGTATAGCAGTGAGTATTGTTACAAAATATTTCTATTTTGAATAAATGCTGTTTTTTCAAATAATCCTGAAAAAAGTACAACAGGTTATAAAAATAATAAAAAAGCGGCACAACATTATAAATCCTCATATGAGAATGATTTCTGAAGGATCATGTGACACTGAAGACTGGAGTAATGATGATAAATACAGCTTTGATCACAGGAATACTTTACATTTTAAAGCATAATAAAATAGAAAATCATTATTTTAAATTGTAATAATATTTCACAATATTTTTCTGTGTTTTTGGTCAAATAAATGCATGCTTGATGAGCAGTGGAGACTTTCAAAAATATTAAAACGAGTAATGTTTCTAAACGGTGTTGTATGTTAAGGTGTAATTCATCATCATTACTCCAGTCTTCATTCTAATGTGCCGATGTGCTGCTTTAGAAACATTTCTGATGATACGTTTGATATTTTTGTAGAAACTGATGCATTTAATTTTTTCAGGATTCTTTGATGAACAGAACAGCATTCATTTGAAATATAATCTTTTGTAGCATTAAATGTCTTTACTGGCATTTTTGATCAATGTAATGCACCTTTGCTGAATAAAAGTATTCATTCTTTAGGACATTTGAACGGTGGTGTATATTACTTTGACAGAAACACTTCTCCTCCTCCAGATACCTGAAGCTCTTCACCTTCCTGCCTCTAGCTGAGGTGGAGAAGGTGATGGAGCAGCAGAGGCGGGACCCGGGCAAGCGGATCGCCCACAAACGCCTGGCCGCTGAAGTCACCAAGCTAGTTCATGGAAAAGAGGGCTTAGAAAGCGCCAAAAGGCAAGAGCAGATACTCACTTCGGATTTATGTCTGGATTTAATCGAAATCAGACCTCTATTTACCTGACTGAATTAAGTTCTCTTCCTCTTCTTACCGACGCTTGACCGGACAAATACACACAAAATGATGTCAAAATGTCATTGGGCCCTATCTTGCACCCAGCGCAATTGACTTTGTACACCGCCGCATGTGTCATTCCTATTTTGCACCCGCGCAAACCGCGCTTTTCCCTCCACAGAAGCACGTCGCTAAACTAGTGAATGAACTTGCGCTCCCTGGGCCGTTCAGCGCAAAAAAGGAGGCGTGTTCCGGCGCAAACAATCCCTGGTGCTATTTTGCTGTTCAATTAAATAATTGCGTTGCACGTTGTTCATTGTGTATTTTATGGGCGCATGCTTGACCATAATGTATAGCGTGCACAACGCGCATACACTTTGCTCATGTAATCTACACAGATGCAACAGTTATTTTTGCAAATCATAAATTGTTACACTAAAAAAATATTAACACATGAGATGACGGAAATCATTGTGGTGTGCCACGAAGATGTGAAAAAATAGGCATAAATCTACAAATTATTCAGGCTAATTGTAGAAATTAAGGATCAGACCTGTTTGCCCAATAGTGGCAAGACATATATGTAAATAAGGACATCTGACAAATTGGTTTGTCCGTCAAGAACCAGAAAAAATAAATAAATAAAAATAAAAAAATTGACGGAAAAACTGAAAAAACTGTTTAACCGACGCTATTTTGGGTGGGTTTCTCCCATCCCCATACAACACAACTCCTCTGTCTTTCACTGCTCTTACAAGAACATCAGTCTCCTCGGCTGTGAACCGCTCCTGGCGTGCGCCTGGTAAATACGCCATAATAATAGCAATCCATAATGGAGCTTGTGCACCTGCTTTTACAGGGAATGTTGGATGACGCTCTGATTGGTTTATTCACGTTATGCCCAAACCACACCTATGAATAATGAAGCTACTTCAGACCAACCCATTTTAGATTTGCGCCGGGCACAAGAGCCATTTATCCCGCCGAGAAAATAGCAACAGCGCCAAGACCCGCCCACGAAGTTACTTGCGCTTCGCGCTTTGACACTCGCGTTTCAGATCGTTAAAATAGGGCCCATTATGTCTTAAGAGAATGTAAACAGTTGGGAGAATAATGGATGCGTATCGGTATATTGGAGCCGTGCATTCGGTCTTAAAGTGACAGCACTCTAATAAACTGGCAGCCGTCTGTCGTTAATACAAAATATAAAATATAAAAAATCTTGTGGTATTTAGTTGACTAAAACAGTTCAGATGTACTAAAATGCCACTGATTCATGCACATTCCTGGTCCAGGTCAGCATGATTCTTTAGTTCTTGAGCAAAATATTTAAATGAACTTCAGATGCAACTTTCTTTTTTGATCCAATCAATTCCTTTTAGGCCCCGTTTACATGATGGGAAAATGCAGATATTTCCCTGCGTTTTGGCCTGACATTTACACGAAAACAATGTTTTTATCCCAGAAAACGATTATTTCTAAACTCTGGCAAAGTGGAGATTTCTGAAAACGCCGGATATGTGGAAACGGGGTTTTAGGTTCTCAAACGTCACAATATGCGCCAGAAAATGCTTACATCATGTGAGCGCCCTATGTTAAGAGTTCGTTTGGTAATGGATGCTGTAACGGTGGTACTCATTTTTACTTGTGTGCAAACGCTTTTGGCCTGTTTGCATTTGCACACAAAACTGCTGTACTATATCGAGGAGCAATGAATACAAACGACAAAGGAAAGTTGTTTTGAAAGGAACAGGAAGTTGCTTGTGCTATTCGTTGTTGTCGATTTTGTGGATTCTGATTGGCTTGCATGGCGTTATCCCTCTGGCTACACTGGCGCCCATAGGTTTGGCATAGTTATGATGGCGCTCAACGGCAGAGGTGGACAAAGGACACAACTTCATTACTTGAGTAAAAGTACTGCTGGTCAACTATTACTCCGTTACAAGTGAAAGTTGTAAAAACAGATTTTTACTTATGTATTTGTTTTCAAAAGTACTTAACTATCAAAAGTAAATTTCCTTTTTTATGCCAATGCATCATTTTATTACTGTTGTATAAATGCACATTATGCCATCATGGTTTAAGCCAGTCAGTGATGCTCCGTCTGACATACTAGCATACGACTTACTTAAACTCATTTAAATACTTGTAGAAAAGTTACAAAGCTCTTTATAAAGCTGCTGTCACTTTAAGGCCGAACACACGGATCCAATACACTGATACACATCTGATATTCTCACACTGTTCACCTTTACTTAAGACATAATCAACTTTGTTTTTGTGAATACTCCACAAAATGAGCATTTTGACATCCGTCTTCTTCCACTTTGCTCTAAACTATAAATCAGTGTTTAATAAATGCTGTGAAATACTTGAACTTCACGAGACTCTACAAGAGTGATTCCTGAAAGGCTTTCTGCAAAAACCCAAACACCTTTTAAAGAAGAAAAAAATCATCCGCTGACTTTCAAAGCTGCGACAGAAACGACTTTCGACTTCGAGGACCTTGATAGAAATGTAGTGGAGTAAAAAGTAAGAAATTTGTCTTTCAAATATAGTGAAGATAAAGTCATAAGTTTCCAGAAAAAATAATACTCAAGTAAAGTACAGATTCTCAAAAAGTGAACTTAAGTACAGAACTCAAGTAAATGAGCTTAGTTACTGTCCAGCTCTGCTCAACGGCGTATTTATGCGGGCTGAAGTAAACGACAACTTTTTTGAAAACGATGTTGTGTGCACAATGTTATTTTTGAAAACGGGGAGGTTTGTTCTTCTAGATATCTGGCTATGTGTAAATGTGGCTTTAGTCTCATTGTTTGTTCTTTAAATGCTTCATTATTGTTACTGATGTGTGTGTTTGTATACACACAGGTGCACCAATGCTCTGTACCACAGTAATATTCAGGCCCTGGAGCAGATGAGTGACACTGAACTCCAGGAGCTTTTCCGAGAGGCTCCGTTTCATGAACTGTTCCTGGATCCCCGGGGCACGACGGTGCTGGACGCCTGCAGACGGGCACAAGCCATTCCCGAGGGACCGCGTGGGTAAGAGACGCCAGCCGGAATCTTACCAATAATGTTTTATGTTCGGTTTAAAAGTAGCACGTACCGTTCGCACATTTGGTTACATTTTTACTCTTTATTCAGAGTGACACATTTTGTTACTTTTTCGTAGAGCTGCACGAATAATTGTTACAAGATCACGAGCTCATTCCTAAATGACAGCGATTCGACTCTAAAGGGTTAGTTCACCCAAAAATGAAATGTCTGTCATTAACTCCTCACCCTTAATGTCGTTCCTCACCCGAAAGACCTCCGTTCATCTTCACACACAGTTTAAGATATTTTATATTTAGTCCGAGAGCGTATGCAAGTGTATGCACACTATACTGTCCATGTCCAGAAAGGGAATAAAAACATCATCACAGTAGTCCATATGAGACATCAGTGGGTTAATTAGTCTCTTGAAGCAGAGAAAATACATTTGGGTCCAAAAATAACAAAAACTACGACTTTATTCAGCATTGTCTTCTCTTCCGCGTTTGTTTTCAATCCTCAAAGATTCAAACGGTTATGAATCAGCAGATTGATTCATGATTCGGATCGCGTGTCAAACTGTTCAATTTACATGACTTGAAGTTTTATAAACTAATTTCGGGAGAGGCACGCGCAGACAATTAAATCTAATAAACACAAGTGGAGCAGGCTCAGATAATTAAACCTAAATTGAACACAAGAGGAGCACGTTAAACTAATCAGCTAATCAATGATAGGAGGTGTATATAGACAGCCGATTTACCTTCCTGTCATTGATAGTTTCTCAGCATCCCACCACCACCCCTTCTCCGCACTTACTTAAATCAACTGCTATATAGGTTGCTAGGCAACGTGGGGGAGAGGACGCTGGCGTCGTCTGTTCGCCGCTTCTCCACCCACAACAAATCATGTTAATGTACTATTAGATTTACATTTTATTTTATTTCCTTATGTTTGTGACTAGTCTAACAGTCAGAGCTACAGTTGGGACTGTTGCTGATTGCTGGCAGCCACTGAGAGGTCGTTGTTCGTCGTTTCGCCGTTTTCAACCGCTTCTCTAATGTTTACATTTGAATTGCTGCGGTTGGTTTCTGGTTTGGAGGACATTTTATGTTTCTCGCCGCGGGTGCTCACTGGTGGTCTCCCTTGGGCTTAAGCTGCATGGTGGCTGAAGTTTGCACCGGGCTAGCGTCATCCGGGCTCTCGTCGGCGGCGTCCGGCATGATGTTGGGATGTTCTGCTTCTCGGCTGCGCCGCTGTTCCGTCCTGCATTGCGACCGTGGAGCGACATCTGCGCCGGCCCCGGTGTGTCCACAGAAGTGCCCGGAGGAATGTTCTGCCTCTTGCATGGTGCTGCAGCGATCCCCATCGTTTGAATCATCATGAAGAAGACCCATCATCTGGTCTTCAGCTGTCGTGCCTCGGCGATGTCATCGGGACACTGCCGCTGGGAGAAATCTGAAACATGGAGTGGACCACAGTGTGCTGCGGAGCTAACAGAGACTTCCACCATCAGCTGTTTTCTGTTCACCATCAGCTCTGTTTCTGTTCACCATCAGCTCTGTTTCTGTTCTGTTTTCTGTGTTGGTTGATTGTTTGTAGTATTCTATATTTTTACTTGTTATTCATTTTTTGTTGTTATCCCCCCCCCCCCCCTTGTTGCACTTTGAGATTCTTCGGAATGAAAAGTGCATTATAAATAAAATCTATTATTATTATTATTATTATTATAAATATCAAAACAATCATAAACTGCAATCTAGTTCTAGACTATCTCTATGCATAATCTTTACTGTATTTAATTGATGTAAGTGTGAACTCGTGAAGTTGACATTGGCGATCCGAATCACGAATCACTTTGGCTCAGGCAGCCAAACCAACATTACTTGACAGTTCAGCACGCTACTGTTGCCACACACACACCCCTCAGTTGAACTGCTGTTGTCAACTTTTTCGTTGTTGTCATGGCACCGCACGCACGTGCATACCAGACGCACTTGGAACTTTTTAGATGCACACTTTCCTATTCGAAGAATGGAGTCTGAGGCACCACAATCATCAGTTAAAAAGAGAAGGAGTGTGTACGAGAAAGACTGGGAAAATTAACATTTGTGACTGAAAGGTGTTGAGGTGGATACCGAGAGAGCTTTTTGCGACCTTTGCAAAATGTCTTTCTCAATCGGACGTGGAGAGTAAAATACGATGTCAAGCGAGACTCACACTGCAAAAAATGCTTTTCTTACTTAGTATTTTTGTCTTGTTTCTCGCCAAAATATCTAAAAATTCTTAAAACAAGAAGTATTTACTAGACAAGCAAAAGTAATTGTCTTGTTTTGGGAACTAATAACTCAAAATGAAGTGAGTTTTTGCTTAAAATAAGATAAATAATCTGCCAATGGGGTAAAATAAATAATCTTAATTCTAACAGAAAACAAGATTGTTTTTCTCACCCCATTGACAGATTATTTTGCTTAATTTTGAGTTATTTTTCCCCCCAAAACAAGACAATAATTTTTTACATGTCTAGTAAATGTTTCTTAATGGAAGAATTTTTAGATATTTAGACTTGAAACAAGGCAAAAATACTAAGTTAGACTGCATTTATTTATTTTTTGCAGTGCAGACTTTACTAACATGGAAGTTCACCATCCTTCCTCCCCTTCTCGTTCCGTGAACCTTTGGAGTTAACTTTACTTTTAGTTTAACTTTAACTTAACACATTTTGTTTTACTGTCCCTGTGGTGTACAGCAACTACAATTTATGTTAATCCTATAATTTTATATTATAATTTATTTAAAGTGAATAAATTGTAATGAAAAATAAATGAAGTAAAATAGGCAAGCTAAAGTAAAACGTAAGTGGAAGTGCATCTGGCAATTCAATAGAATATTCAAAATATTATGTTAAAAATATACATTGGTTGGTCTATTCATGAGCATACATTACACATGTTTAGGGGGAATAGGGCATTATAATATACCATGTAAGGTGCTATGTGCTAGAAATAGGTAAACCACTATCTGCCCGTGGGGTGGGGCACCGCCGTGCCAGGCAGTTTCCGACAATTTCCCTCAGAAACATACCCTTTGTCCTTGGGCTTATTAGCAGGTGGTCACTCTACTTATACGTAATATAAAAATTCACGTTGTTGCAGCACCTGTTTTCGCCCTCTGTCTGAATGCTCTGTTTTAGTTTGTTTCTTTAAAACCTGCCTTCCAAAGAGCGCAGTCAACTCTGATTGGTCTACCATGTGTCAGAAATACCACCTCTTACCATAACCGGCGAGTCCTGAGGCTTCCTGAGGTGCTGTAAACGCTACTCTAGCTACAATACCGTATCAGTCCGATAATGACAGTCGAGAAGAACAAACTGATCGACCCAAAAAAACGGCTTGTGCAGGACGTTTCAGTGGTATTTCTTGAGTTTTGTACCTCTGCTACATTTCAGATGCGATTGTTATATCCGTGTTATTTCTCCTGACACACCGACAGGCATAGGCCTGCACACTTCAGAAAGCAGTTGTTAGGAAAATGCATAGCACTTTATTTTACAGTCCTGTTCCCCATGTATGTACTTATTATAGCAATTACTAGGTACTTAAAATAACTCCTAAACCTAACCTTAACCCATGTTGTTACTTTATATTGCCCAGTACTTTCTTAGGTAAGTACACATATAGACACTAAGGGAAAGGTCAAAATAAAATAAAAAGCACAAAAGATTCCCTTTAAGACAATTAAGGTATATTTTTTTTATGCATTGATGCCTTTTTGCTTCATATCATGAATATAATCCCTCTTGTGTAGGTATCAGATGATCATTGACGGTGGAGTTTGGATCAACCACCAGAGGGCAGCAAACCCGGAGCAAGTTCTGGTTCTGGGTCAGCACATCCTCTCTAACGGACTCAGCCTGATCCGAGTGGGCAAGAGGAACTTTTACATCCTCAAGTGGCTTAGTATGTGAATCTCCAACTCGGATATACACGATTTGCATTCAATCGTTCAATCAACTGTGTGTATTGTGGACCCAGTGTGCTACAAAAACTACTTGCAGTCCCGATGCTCACCAGCAGTGGTCAGTAGAGCTCTGTCCTGGCTCGGGACAGTAACCTGTGCTCTGTCTGCTTGAGCATCAAAGACTTTGCAATTATACATTGAATTGTGCTGTTGAGAAACCCCATATGAATGTCTGTGGAATATATCAAAGACATGAGAACAGACTTGCCTTGTTTGTGCCTGTTTTATTTGGACAAATTACACGGTTTGATGTGTGAATGCGCTCCTGATTTTAAATCACACTGGAAAACTGGGTTCTGTTCAACTCTTTAATTAAATGTAATATTTCAATGTTTTTTTTTCCAGTTTGGCTTCTGAGGCAAAACTGACATGTTGCAATATGATGTTTTACATGAATTAAATTAAAATGATTAGGTTTATATAGTTCAAGTTGGTTTAAAAAGCAATCAATACATACAAATAATGCAATATTTACAAAATGACACTTGAATTAAAAAAAAAAAAGTTTAAAGGCCTGTTCACACCAACGCACAATATCGTTACCGTTTATTATAAGCATGCGCTGCAGTTTGTCATCTGTCGCTGTAAGACCGCGCGTCCACCAAAGCGTTTTTAGCCAGCTGAAAGCGCCTCGCAGTGAGGGCTTGAGTTATTTTGTTTTATTATTATTGCTTGTTGTCATCCATTGACGTTGTAAAAGCGGAATGTGGCGGTTGGTCGGTGTTGTGTTTGTCCCGCCCCTCCTCCACTGTGATTGGACGGCAGGGTGAAGAGTGACAGTGATGAGCGTGGCGTTTTACTCAAAGTTGAACATTCTTCAACTCTCGGCGACCAGTTAAAAACGCTCCAATTAAAAACAACTGAATACACTAGCTAGCTCCGTAAAAAAAAAAAAATGCTCAAGCTCTTTAAAGCAGGATGGATTCTGATTGGCTGTTAATTCGTTGTGAGTGACGATATTCAAACGAATTACTTTATCTTTATCCTTAATGTCCATTCACACCAAGAAGGATAGCTAAGAATAAAACTAAAACAATAACTATATTTGTGTCCGCATAGCCAACAAAAACGTTCTGGTTATTCTAAGAGCTGCCACAGTTTTGACGTCTGTCGCTTTAAATGCACAAGCTCGTTAAAGCAGGACGGATTCTTATTGGCTGTCAATGTTTTAATTATTGGTTGTGAGTGATTCTGACATTTCTCTGTTCCCTTATCATTATAGTATTGGTGTGGACTCTGTTGTTCTTTTAAATTTGGAACAATTTTTTTTTATATCTTTATCTGTAAAGCAGCACTAGATAACTTTTCAACCTTCATAATATATTTTCAAGACTCTTGTGATGATAAATCGACTTACAATAGGTTGAATGACACATCTGCCATAGCTTGATGGGGTCTGTATCGTTTTTAATCGTACTTTTAAACTTCGGGTTTCGGGTAGTAACCCGAGAACAAAAAGAACTACACAATTCGACTGCTTTACGGCATATACGTCACTTCCACCAACACACACACTTTCTTACATTCAGACGTGCGAGCCCAACTTTGTTCGTCGGATAATATAGTCATGTCCGAAGCAGCACAGACAAATAAGAAAGAAAAGGTTTTGTTGGAGGAAAGCAATAAGAAGAAACGAAAAAGTGATGGGATTAAAGGCAGGACGAGGATCAAAATGTGACCAGCGTTTGCTCGTCGGCGTGAGCTGAAGGAGGCGTGCCCGACCGATGCTGTCCTGCTTGTGATGGTGATTACCGACCACTCAAACATTGAACTGAAGTATCATATAGATTCTGGAAAACGCTAACCAATAGACTACTATAATGACGCTGGCTTGTAGGGCTGGACGATATGACGAAATATATCGTCTGGACGATAGAAAATGTCTATCGTTTTATATAAGGCTCTATCGCTTACGCCACGATAAGGCGTTTATGGCAGAATTTTACGTCAAGATGCACCTCCCCGGCATGCCCATGCACGCTGCAATACATAAACAAACATAGATGAAGACGGTAGTAGACGCGGTTCAGACCAGGGTAATTCTCAGAGTAATTATGCCAGAATGGTGGCATAAGCGCGCAAAACAAACTTCAGACACAGACGCTGCAACGGGCTTTTATACGCGTGGCACACCATATAGCCATATATTGAAATATTTTAATGGCAGGTGTAGGGATGGCGAAAACTAAACATTTTCTTGACCGACCACCGAGCCTCATTAGCCGGTTGAAACCGGTTACATTTACATTTACATTTAATCATTTAGCAGACGCTTTTATCCAAAGCGACTTACATAAAAAGGGTAGAGCAATAGAAGCAACGAAACAAACAAAGCCAACAACCTGTAAGAGCTGTAAGAAATCTCAATTAATTAGCACAGTACACAACTGTTTTTTATTTTATTTTATTTTTGTTTTTTTTTAGCCAGCTACAACAAATACTCACGTACGGAAAATACAGAACACTGGATTTGGATAGCTATGATAACAACCCATTAGGACTAAGGCTGATGCCCCAACTGTTGTCGTTAATGCAGATTCAGTGGCCCAATGGGTTGGTTTTGTATGGCATTCTAGCTAAACGCGCAGCAATAGCCATCGACAGCAAAAACTCACGTACGCAAAATACAGAACACTGGATTTTGGTAGCTATGATAACTATGTAACATACCCGCCTGAAGGCACAAATCCGGATGAGAGACGTAGATATGATCAGTAAGTGCTATTCTGTATTGGTCAAGTGCAATAGGAAAAGTGCAATTGGAAAAGATGTGTCTTAAGATGTTTTTTAAAAATGGCTACAGACTCGGCAGCACGAATTGAGATCGGCAGGTCATTCCACCAGGTGGGAACGGTCCAGGAAAATGTCTGTGAGAGCGATTTCATGCCTCTTTGGGAAGGAACCACGAGGCGCCGCTCATTCGCAGAACGCAAGCTTCTGGAGGGTGTGTAAGTCTGAACAATTGAGTTTAGGTATAATGGTGCAGAACCAGTGGTTGTTTTGTAGGCGAGAACTAGAGCCTTGAATTTGATGCGAGCAGCCATTGGCAACCAGTGCAGTTTGATGAAGAGAGGCGTAACATGCGTTCTCTTCGGCTCATTAAAGACCACTCTCGCCGCTGCATTCTGGATCAGCTGCAAGGGTTTGATAGTGCATGCTGGAAGCCCAGCCAGAAGAGCATTACAATAATCCAGTCTGGAGAGAACAAGAGCTTGAACCAGGAGTTGTGCAGCCTGTTCTGATAGGAAGGGTCTAATCTTTCTAATGTTGTATAAAGCAAATCTGCAGGACCGGGCTGTTGCAGTAATGTGGTCAGTGAAGTTTAACTGGTCATCAATCACAACTCCAAGGTTCCTGGCTGTCCTTGATGGAGTTATGGTCGATGAACCAAGCTGAATGGAGAAATTTTGATGAAGTGCTGGGTTGGTTGAGAAAACAAGTAATTCTGTCTTTGCAAGATTGAGTTTAAGATGATGCTCTTTCATCCAGTCAGAAATGTCTGTCAGACAGGCAGCGATACGAACACTGACTGTAGGATCATCTGGTTGAAATGAGAAGTAGAGTTGAGTGTCATCAGCATAGCAGTGATAGGAAAAGCCATGTTTCTGAATGACGGAACCTAATGATGACATGTAGATGGAGAAGAGAAGTGGTCCAAGGACTGAGCCCTGGGGAACCCCAGTAGCTAGATGATGTGACTTAGACACTACACCTCTCCATGACACCCTGTAGGACCTACCAGAGAGGTAAGACCTGAACCACTGGAGGGCAGTTCCTGAGATACCCATCGTCTTAAGTGTTGACAGGAGGATCTGGTGGTTAACTGTGTCAAAAGCAGCAGACAGATCCAGCAGAATGAGCACTGAGGATTTGGAAGCTGCTTTTGCCAGTCTCAGTGCCTCAGTTACCGAGAGCAAGGCAGTCTCAGTCGAATGGCCGCTTTTGAAGCCGGATTGGTTGTTGTCTAGGAGGTTGTCCCTTTCAAGAAACATAGAGAGTTGATTGAACACAACTCGCTCAAGGGTCTTTGCAATGAAAGGCAGAAGGGATACCGGTCGGTAGTTTTCTAAAAGTGCTGGATTCAGAGAGGGTTTCTTAAGCAGTGGGGTTACCCGAGCCTGCTTAAATGCTGTGGGAAAGGTTCCCGTATGAAGAGAAGTGTTGACAATGTGAGTGAGTGCAGGAGTGATTGAAGAAGAAATGGCCTGAAGGAGGTGTGTGGGAATAGGATCAAGTGGACAGGTAGTAGGGTGATTGGAAAGGATGAGTTTAGAAATATCTGCCTCGGAGAGCGGAGAGAAGGATGGAAGCGTGTTCGTGTTAGTTGTTGAGATGTGCTTGTCAGTTTGTGATGAGGAGAACTGTTTGCTGATGAGGGATGTTTTGTTTGTAAAAAATGATGCAAAGTCATCAGTTAACCGATTAGTTTAAAATATGCTGCGCTATTTGAAATAACAGCCGCGAGCCGCGCTCCCTGTCTCTCTCTCGCGCTCTCACTCACACACACACGCGCTGCCGCCTCCCTTCCACTCATGTCACTTTTTTAAAATCCCCCACAGCGCGAAATGCTCCTTAGTTTCGAAATGGTTTGGGTACAAGGTGATCGCGTTGAAGATAAAGGCATTTGTCTAGCGTAAGAAGCTCATTTGAAACATTGCCGCGGCTCATTTAAGAAAATGACAGCTCCGAAGAGACGCCGCTTTAGTTCGAGTTAGTGCTAGCAATAATAAAGAAAGACGATCAACACCTTATGTGTTACCACTGAAATGAAGATGTAATATATTTCCAAATGTAAGCCCATCTTAAGCGAAATGCACGCTTCATACTGTCGTCTGCCCTGGCTCTAACCTCCAGTGTTTACTTTTTGCAAACCTTGTGAGCGCGCAAACCCAAACGCTGTGACCTCGCGCCAAATGTTTTTATTGGTTTATTAAGTACAAACAGGCGAGTTATGAAAAATTGAGTGCGAGCGAGGGATATTTTCACTTCACACAAAAAGATTTGGGAATGAGACGGCCAACTGTAGTAGCGTTTAGTCCACTGTCTATAATAGCCTAATTTAGAGTTCACTTTTTTATTTATTTTAACCGACAACTTTGATCGGTTAACGTTGATACGGTCAGCCATCGGTCAAACGGTCATCGGTTAACATCCCTAGGCAGGTGTTAACTTTACCAACAGTCTTGCTTTAAAAAAAGGTTGTAAATAAAATAAAAATGTAGTCCATACTACCTTTATTTGTTTTGTATATCATTTCAAACTGCATTTCCACATTGCAATTTTGTATAGACTATTCATAAACTGAATTAACAGAAAAATTGCTACATCGTTATGTATATCGTTATCGGGATATCAAATTAGCTATATCGGGATATGAAATTTTGGCCATATCGCCCAGCCCTACTGGCTTGTAAACGTTAGCATCGCGATTATTTGCCGTTTGAAAAAAATAAAACCCATTAAATTATATTCATATGACATGCTGAAGCATAAGCCACTGACTGTACCTGGGGTGAAGACATTTCACACGCGCCGCCAGAAGAACACCTGCATGTGAACTCCTCCTGCAGTGTTCAGGGGGAACTGTTAGTGCTGCACCGACCCGCGGGCCGCTTTTATGAAGTTATTTGGCCCGCCCCGCGCCACTGTATATATATTTTTACAACCCGCCCCGCACCCGCGACCATTAAATAGATGATGAGTTATGAGACGACCCGCGCATCACTAGTTCAGGGCTATCAGGGCTGTCATGTCAACAAATGCACGCGCGATGGCATCCCCTGTTGTAGGATGACAGAGTTTACCACAGTTGTTGAGGACATTATTTTTTCCCAACTGTTGGGGGACCCCGAGAGCAAATGTTGCCAAGTGCTGCTTTAAGGCCCATTCACACCAAGAATGATAACTATTTGCAGGAAAACAACAATTGCGGCTACAGTCGTTGGTTGTGTACTTGGTACTTGTGCACATTGGTTGTCTTTGGTGTGGCCTCAACTATTCTTTTAAATTTAGATTTTTTTTTATCTTTATCCTAATGGCCCGTTCACACCAAGAAGGATAGCTATAAATAAAACTATAACAATAACTATCCCTCGACCCAATCCGCATACTATCCATACTAAATAGTATTCGAAAATAGCAAATAGTAGTATGCTGAAAAGAGTATTCCAAAGATACCCGGATGGTTTACTATTTCCGGTCCGAATTTGAAGTACAGATCGACACTCGACGGCCATAACCCATTGCGAGTTTAACGAGGATTTGATTAGAACTACAAGCGCAGATTAAGTGTTAAAAAACTACAAACATGGCGGATGTGCGAGTCAGACGGTTAAGTAGAGAGGTTTAGATAAAGGTGAGTGATCAATTATCAATTATTAATATTTAACCTGAAAATAATATTTATTCAGTGTTGTCCAAATTATATTTCCCGTGCAGCAGCATTGAGAACTTTTGTAATGATACGTTTGGTCGTTAACATTAACATCATTATATTTAAACTGCAAACACGAGGAGAGTCTGCATTAAAGACCAACAAATGGCAGATCAACGAGCGGCTACATTTCTCCCCGATACTGTAGGAGATTAAACTGAATGTGGAGGATTTGAACTGTGTGATGATTCACAGGAAAGCTACAGAAAAAGCGCTATATAAATGTCACGAATTATTAGTGGTCTGTCGCTTTAAATGATGAAGCAGGATGGATTCTGATTGGCAGTCATCAGCTGAAAAAAAAAAGTTCTTCATATTCTAACAATATCTTGTGATGTGGACTAATCTTTTAGAACGATTTTAGAACTACATTGTTTGTTATAGTTATCGTCATTGATGTTAAAGGGCCCATATATGTATTTTTATGGTAATCTGTGAAACAAATAGCCATTTTTGTTTTGTCTGTGTAAAGTTCTTACATTTGATATGAAGAAAGAGAAGAGATGCTGCCATGTTGTCGTTGTCATTAATGGTCAATTAGAAACTGCCAAGACGTGTCAAAAACAAAGAACGGTTGCTGACACACCTCACGTGACGCACTCGCAAATGTGAGTCTCAGTTCTTGTCAGGATCATTTCGAGGCTCTGCTGTTCCTGGAAATGGCAATTGCAGCTTTTCACTACTAGGAGATTAAGTTTATAGTGAATGTCTAGTTATACTTCCACATTTTTGTCTTAGTGGTTCAAATATCACTTTCAGAGAGACTAACACATCACAGTTAATCAAACATATCTTAGCTTCTTTGAATTTGTGTCATAAACAACTTATGACGTTTTAAAAAAGGGAATTTCTATTAATAACTACTGAACACTGGGGTTTTCCTTATACGACTTCAAGAACAATATTAAGTAAAAATCCACTCTGTTGATAATCAAGTCTAGTTTTAAACTAGTTTAGCAACTAAATTCTGCCTCTCCCTTATTATGTTTATTTTCTTATTTCTCGCCTTTTATTTATTATTTGATTCATTTAAGCAGGAATCGTTTTCCTGATAAAGTTGTTATACTCACTTTTAGTTTTGGTTTCACTGTGAATTGTAAGCATTTCAACAATATTCAAATGTTTGTTTTTTGTTTTTACTGTCACAGAACTTGACATTCAGCGTAATAAGCTGTTCGCATGTGATTCGCAAATGAATCGTTTGTTTTGAACTGGACCTTTTAAGTGATTCAGTCGAACCGATTCGTGAAAGTGAACCAAGTAAACCAACGTCATTTGTTTTTTGAGCAAGCAGAAAAATTATTTACTCAACACAATTTACAGTAAATACATGAAAACAGCAGAAAGTTGAATATTAATAAGATCAAAACATTGTGCACGCACCATGTCAGGGGTAAAAAAAAAAAAGGAAGAGAATTTACAGGGGGAAAACGTAGCCTACATATTAAGCAGCTATTGAGTTTTCTTGGTAACACTTTACAATAAGGTTCATTAATTAGTAATAATGAGCTGCACTAATAAAGCATTTATTTATCTTTGTTAATGTTAATTTCAGCATTTACTAATACTTTATTAAAAGCTTTACATTAGTTAATGCACTGTTAACTAACATGAACAGCTGTATTTTTATTAACCACAAAGATTAATAAATACATTAACAAATATAGGCCTACTGCTCATGGTTATTTCATGTTAGTTAATAGCCTACATTAACAAATGAAACCTTATTGTAGAGCTGTGCCGTTTTTTTCTTTGCTTTTTGATATCGTTTACAAGATTAATTTTAACAAATTTTAAATTGTTTAAAAAAAATGGCGCGAGGCGAATTCGTAGGACAAATGAATCATTTGCTGAGCCGCTTCGCAAACGAAGCATTCGAACGAACCGATTCGTTGGTTCGAACGGCTTGGAGGCTCGTCGAGGGTGGTGTTTGTTGATCTTCTTTCTCTCGGACTGTGAGTGGGGGATGTGCGTGGAGAAAAGGCGGATCTCCGAGGCACCAATCCACGGCGTTCCTTCGGTGGTTTAAAGAGCTCTTTGTGTCAATCACGCGTTTTTTTCGTTTCCCAGTCCCCCTTCATCGCCATATTGAGCGCAGAAAAGCCTCGCCTTGTTATTTCTCTTCCCCTCTTTTACTACGACGCGCAGTTGACAGGAGTGACCATCGAGAACGCCGCTTTTGTTTTGATGATCGTCGCCTGTCTGTGTTTTTCGCTCATGCGGCGCACCCGGGGCGAGTTCTGCCTTCAAGCCCGTCGTTTTGGATCGCGTTAACGCAGGAGGGGACGCTTTATAACAGCTGTTTACTTCGCGTTTTCGACTCGGAAATGTCTAACGTTCGCTTGTCTAACGGCAGCCCGACGCTGGAGCGCATGGAGGCGCGACTGTCCGACCAGCCCAAGCCGTCGGCGTGTCGGAACCTGTTCGGCCCGGTGGACCATGAAGAGTTAAAGAAGGATTTCCAGCGGCAACTGCAGGCGATGGAGGACGCGTCGGCGGACGCGTGGAACTTCGATTTCTCCACGCACACGCCGCGCACCGACGGCAGATTCCAGTGGGAAGCGCTGGATATTTGCTCGGTTCCCGGTTTCTACAGCAGATCCGAGCGCGGGAAGGGCTCCGATCTCCATGTGTGCTCCTTTGGGAATAATAACGAAAATAATGTGGATGTTAACGGGAATCACGACTGTCGGGTAACGGAGCCGAGCGCGGAGACGCCCGAAACACCGCGCGAGGCGAGAAAAAGACCCTCCTGTCTCGGTATGTCCCTCGCATTAATCCATCTGGATAGCAGCGTGTGTGTGTTTATAGCCACATGCATATTGCTCCATACATCAAAATTTTCAGTTTGCATGATATAATTTCTCTAAACCTTCATGCAATTGCATTTTAACTTGTGTTTGAGAAGCCTAACGTTTGATAGATATAATAGATGTAAATCTTGCATTTATTTTATTTTAAATAAGACAAACTAGGATTCACATTACGCATTTAAGTTTTGCAATCATGCACAAATGAGTGGAAAATGCGCTGAATTAAGGATTGGTAGCTGCACAACACGCTTTATTTTTCTTTCTTTGATTAACAGTTTTTTTTATTATTATTATTATTTGGGGTTTTTGTAACCAATGTGAGATGACAAATGCATATCTTGACTCCTCAGACTCATCGTGTCAAAGCAAACGCTCTCACATCTGTGTGGATGAAGTGACCCGAACACCCAGAAAACCCAAAAAACCCAGAAAACACCCCAGCCCGACGACACACACATAAACACAAAGAGGTAAGAAGAGGTTTTTTTGCATCTTAACATTTGAGTTCTCCACACAGAAGAGCCGTCTTCAGATTGCGCATGGAAAATAACAAACATATAATGCTCATCAGATGTGCATCATTAGTGTTTCACGGAAGTCTTTGGCTGCACGAAGTGGTTAAATGTGCGTTTACTACGAGAGCTCGAGTTTCCTTCAGAGTGAAAAACATTTTACACGTCAGCAGTGTGTTTATTATATGCATGCGTTTCTAACCGTGCATCGCAATTCAGCTCTGGAGTATTGCATGCAAACAATGTAATATAATAAGCTATATATAAAATATAATGCGCTATAAGTGCAGGTCCATTAATCTGACGTAAGCGTAGGATGTTGTTACCTCAGTTGGTCATGTGAGGTAACGTCCTGCCAAATCAATAAGTCTCCGGAGCTGCTAGACAATGAGCAAATAACAGTCGGTCGCGGCACATTTGGAGAGTCATAACATTAGCAATGAAGAGTGTTTTGCTTTGGTGGGACTCGAAACGTCGAATGATCTCATTTTCCAGAGGTGTGTTTTTTTCACGCCCCATGTTTCATTCAGTTTTTTGCGGGTTATATTGCTAGTCTGAGCTCGGATGCGTGCTGTGGTTATCTCTGCGTCAGTCAGTCAACAGGGCAAAAGTATTTTAAGTACAGAAATGCAGTGCAAAAATTTAATTGGGTGAATAATGACCCCCCCCCCCCAAAAAAAGACTGATCATACTACACTCTGAAACATAGCGCTCCTAACAGGGGGTTTTCACAGTGATGCCACTGAAGAAGGGCAAATTTAGCTTCTAAAAAGGAACATTCTAAAAAAGAATGTTTGTTGCATTTTGAGGAAGTGAAAAGTTCCATGGAATGCTACCGGCTCTTCACCTTTATTTGGAATTAAAAATGGAATGTTTAATCTCGTATTGAAAATGCATGGAATGTTCAATAAAGATGCTTCTGAACGATTACACGAACTAACTCTCTCTCGTGTTTCCACAACAGGGCTGAAGATGCCGGACTGATGACCTCAGAGCTTGGTGAACGCAAGATTTTTTTTTTTTTTTTTTTTTAGAGGGGTGGGGGTGGGGGGGTAAGATCGAAAAATTTAACATATCAACTCTAAGAGTGTTCAAGCACTGAAACAGAAACACTAAAGTTCTGGCACTCGAGAGAGAGAAAAAAGCAACGGTGTGAAAGCAGTGTATGTAGCAGGTGTGCAATTAGGTTGAATTTCCTTTTTTGCTCATTTTTTTTTTTCTCTTACTACCTGTGTATATAAATATATATATTTGTTCCTTTTCAGATGTAGCACATAATTAGTATTATGTTGGAAAATATATATATTTTTTTGGAGGTGTGAGTTTGGTTTGACTTGAAGAGCCACCATTGCCGTGTGTAGATTATTTTTTCCGAAATGCTGTTCATTATTTTGTTTATTTCACGCTTTTGAAGACGGTGTGCCTGTTTTCATATTTGGTGGTGTAAAAAAAATATTTTTCAGATGAGGTACACGAAATACCGGTTCTTTTGAAGGGATCCGATTGGATCCGAACATCTCAGCCTGTTTTTAAAGTTCAAACTCTGAGGTCAAACCTTTGTAGCATCGACCAGTATTACTATCAGGCACTTCCAATGGAGGAGAAACATCTCACCCTCTTAAATTATTTCTTTGTGAGATGTTTTTTTTTTTTTTTTTTTTTGATCATCTGTAATTTGAGTGAAATTTTCTACTGATATTTTTTTGACTTTGACTCTATCACCTTGCCTTGTTTTTTTTGTTGTTGTTGTTTTTTTTCTTCACTGCAGAAGTCCAGCAAAGCGAATGCATCTAAAACACTCGACGAATAGATTCTGTGGTGAAACCTGATGCATAGCTGTATTTATAGAGAAAGTAAATATTAATATTTGAGCGATTTACACTGCCTGTGTATCTGTGTACATAACTTTGTAAAAACACTGAGAAAATTAAAACTAACTTATTTATATCAAGCTTTTTTGGGGGGAAATTAAAAGATTTTTGGTCAAGGTTTTGAGTCATTATTTTTGTAAATGCTTTTTTTTTTGTAGATTCTTCCTTTTTTTGTAATTATTATTTTAACAAATTGTAAGAGGTTGCAAACTGAGCCTGATTAAAATATTTGATAAGTGCTTTTTTGTTATGTGTGGTTATACAATGTGCTGCAATCAATTAAAAGATAATTAAATTATTTCAACCCACATCTGTCTTCTTTGAACATTATATATTTATGTAATATATTGTCGATTCAAAGCCTCAAATATGCATCTTGTGTGGTGAATGAAATGTAATTTCTACACTGTAAAGTGTAGAATGTAATGTATAATAATGTAACTTAATTTTTTTAATTACAGTTTTATGGCAACAAAAACAAAGTAAAATCTATATTAGTTCTCAATTTAAGCTTGTGGAAATTAGAGTAAATATCAACGTTATAAAATTAACATAACATTTCTGATTCTAGTGATCACATCATGCACTGGGGTATGATTAGTTAATGCATTTTTCACTGTTTTCATTGCTTTTAGTTTAGTAACTTGATGTCTTGTGACATCTGGAGTTAAGTTTCTACTCAAAGTGACGCATTCACACTGAAAACAAAATAACGGAAACATTCGTTGTGCCATTTTTGTGTGCCGAGTATTGATATCTCTATGTAAATATGTTTACACAATATGAAAAGTGATCAGTTGACTTAAAGTAAAGAAAATCCATTGCTTTAATTATTAAACTTTATGCAAAATTGAAAAAATTTTGTGAATTTGACAATACAGTGTACTGTATTATACTTAGATATTAAGTTAATACACTTTAAAAGCATGGCTTAATTCAGTGTTGTATTGTTTGAGTAAAATATACTAAAATATTCTACAACTAGGTAAAAATTACTCAAACTTTAATTGACCAAGTTATTTTTTACGTAGTTAATTCCATATGACATTTACTTAAAAAATATGCATGTAAAAAACTGCAGTAAATCTAAGTTGTACTTGTTTTTTAGAGAATGGGAACCAAAAACGAAACAAAAATAATGCATTTTTTCAGCTGTAAAAACTGCACAGTGTTAATTGCCTTAATGCAAGAGAAACAAAAAGTAAAACAAATAGTATTTTTAGCCATTCCAGTGACCAAACCAATCCTTTAGTCATGCAAGACGCTGGTAAAATAAAAACGATTTCACATCCTTGCACTGCGTGACCTTTCTTGACCAGGTTTGGCAAGCAGCCGCTCGTGTCATTTACGCGTCTGAATGAAACGCATGCCAACGGTTAGTCACAGCGCTGACTCAAACACAGGCTGACAGTGGGAGTGGTGAGCGGCACAGGTGCTCCTCACAGCTAATTTGGATATACTTTAACTCGTGAACGTATCGTTTTCAAAATCGCCTAATCACAAGTATGCTTTTTGCTTACTGTTTCATGCAAAACCATGAGATGCATTTCAGTCAAATGTATATACAAATGCCAAATTTTATTTGCATTATAGAAAAGTTGTAAAAAGTTTTTGGCACGTCACCCTTCAGTCAACTCTCATCCATGAAATTGTTCTGATACACGCCAAAAGGGGCGAGAACAAGCCGGCGTGATATTTTACTGGCTGGTTTGAGTGTGCCAACCATAGCACAAAGTGTGTTTATTCATGTGGCATCAGTTGATCTGCCTGAGATCGTCTTTAACGCTGAGATCAGGGACGAGCCACAAACAGGCGTTTTGGACAGACAGAGGGAATTTGGTGGAGTTTCCAATCCAATTGCGGATGTTATGATTTGACCTTTATGAAATGCAATTAAAAACTGACAGTTTTAGAGCTCAGTGCCCAGTCAGGTCGAATCGAGGCCTGTCCCATAAGAAACTTCATAAAGTGTAGATTAGAGATTCTCCTGTTGATTTTCCTCTTGTACAAATTAACTAAGTATTATACGATTCTTTATGACACCAAAATCTGCAATCAAAAACCATTTCTCATTAAATTCTTTCAGAAATGCTAATGATTTTATAGCTCAATACTCTCGCTTCAACAATTGTATTTCCAGCTGAAATGTGCAAAACAGTCACTAGGAATTTTTAAATCATATTTGAAATATATTTTTTAAGTTGGCTTGTTTTTTGTAATTGAAAAAAAAATTGCTTCGATGTAAACTCAAAATATCAGGGGAAAAAATCTAAACTCGCAATTACCTTTTACAATTTTTAATTGTGAGGTGGAAACAAGCTTCCCTAAAGGGACATGGTAAAGAAAAATTAAGAATACGCTTATGCGAAAGAAAAGTTTGTCAGGGGAACACATTTATTGAGGGAGCACAAAGTTTCTTGGGGAACGCAAAGGTTTAGCAAGGGATGGCAAAAACGGAAACGCAAAGTTTCTTGGGAACGCAAAGGTTTAGCGAGTGAGCGCAAAAGTTTCTCGAGGGAATGCAAACGTTTCTTTAGGGAACGCAAACGTTTCTCGAGGGAATGCAAACGTTTCTCGAGGGAACGCAAACGTTTCTTTAGGGAACGCAAACGTTTCTCGAGGGAACGCAAACGTTTCTCGAGGGAATGCAAACGTTTCTTGAGGGAACGCAAAGGTTTAGTGAGTGAGCGCAAACGTTTCTTGAGGGAACGCAAAGGTTTAGCGAGGGAACACAAAAATTCTTGAGGGAACTCAAAAGTTTCCTGAGGGAACGCAAAGTTTCTTGAGGGAACGCAACGTTTCTTGAGGGAATGCAAAGGTTTAACGAGGGAACGCAAAGTTTCTTGAGGGAACGCAAAGGTTTAACGAGGGAATGCAAAGTTTCTTGGGGAACGCAAAGTTTCTTGGGGAACGCAAAGTTTCTTGGGGAACGCAAAGTTTCTTGAGGGAACGCAAAGGTTTAACGAGGGAATGCAAAGTTTCTTGGGGAACGCAAAGTTTCTTGGGGAACGCAAAGTTTCTTGGGGAACGCAAAGTTTCTTGAGGGAACGCAAAGTTTCTTGAGGGAACGCAAACGTTTAACGAGGGAATGCAAAGTTTCTTGGGGAACGCAAAGTTTCTTGGGGAACGCAAAGTTTCTTGAGGGAACGCAAAGTTTCTTGGGGAACGCAAAGTTTCTCGAGGGAACGCAAAGTTTCCTGGGGAACGCAAAGTTTCTTGAGGGAACGCAAAGTTTCTTGAGAGAACGCAAAGTTTCTTGAGAGAACGCAAAGTTTCTTGAGGGAACGCAAAGTTTCTTGAGGGAACGCAGTTTCTTGAGGGAACGCAAAGTTTCTTGAGGGAACGCAAAGTTTCTTGAGAGAACGCACAGTTTCTTGAGAGAACGCAAAGTTTCTTGAGGGAACGCAAAGTTTCTTGAGGGAACGCAAAGGTTTAACGAGGGAATGCAAAGTTTCTTGGGGAACGCAAAGTTTCTTGAGGGAACGCAAAGTTTCTTGAGGGATTGCAAAGGTTTAACGAGGGAATGCAAAGTTTCTTGAGGGAATGCAAAGTTTCTTGAGGGAATGCAAAGTTTCTTGAGGGAACGTAAAGTTTCTTGAGGGAACGCAAAGTTTAGCAAGGGAACGCAAAGTTTAGCGAGGGAACGCAAATGTTTCTTCAGGGATCACAAGGGTTAGAGACCATGTCCCTTAAAAGGCTCTGAATACATGACACATAAATGCAAAATTAATCTTGCGATCTATGAAAGAGCAAAATTTAAGCATTAAAATGTCCATCACACCGTCATTTAGCAAATTTTAAAGCAATTAAAAGGCCAAACTGACATTTGCACAGAACTGGTTCCACAGACCAATACAACCAGGCAAAAATGTTGACAAAACAAAAGCAAACAGGGATTAAATGCACATAATAAAAACAGGAAGACACCTGCATCTGGGCTTTGAGGTCTGGTGAGGCGCAGGTGTGTGACCTCAGCCGTCTTTGTGTTGTGCACTTCGCTGTCGAGAGGTTAAAACGCTCTTCTGTTGTGTCTGGGACTCATACTTGGACAAAAAAAAAAGACAAAAAAAGAAAGAAGGGACGTTAGTCATATAGGATAAGCCCTCGACATCAAGCGGCGACTCTCTGACCTCGTCCAATCAGCTGCAGGGAAAGTCAATACAGCCAGAGCATAAAAACACTCCAGCCCTGTTCAGTGTGCTTTAATGGGCAAAACGTAAATTTCCTTTTCATTGTTCCATGGAAAGGACTTCAACCGCAGGGAGTCCATTGAGTCACGGGCAAAACTGGGAGGACACGGTCAGAAAGAGCAGAAAATAAAACGTCTGCGGGTTCAATTCTGTGGCTCCTTTCAATTTCAGTGGTTTGGGAGACGATCATTATGAAACTTAATGAGCTGAAAAGCAAAAAAAATTGTTTTAAGGTGTGACACAAAACAACTAAGCGTTCTTTAAAGGTTGACGGGGTATTATCACACAATGAGGCATTGTTTGTCTTTGTAATACTAAAGTAAACACTACTACCGGTAAGTCACAAATCCGTCAAAAAGCACATTATAACTTCCAAGTTAAAGGATACTTCACTTCAAATTATTTTAATTATTATTTATGTATCATTTATCAAAGTGTAGCTTCTTACTTCTATAAAACATAAGTTATTTTACACAATCTCTGCACTGTTCTTCTATTCGGGTGAAAATGACAGAAAAGCAATAAAAATGTACCATAAAAGTTTTATAACAAGAAACTTGCAATCATTTTGTGTGATGCTTTGTCAAAATAATATAGATAAATTTCAGAATAAACATGCTAACATCCTGTACCTCCATAAATATTTATCAAAAATATGCATGTTATAAATAAGAATTAACATGCAAATCGATTAACCAACAATGCCAAAAAATGTGATCAAAAAGTTAAATTGGTGTAGGTGCCAAGCTCAAGGGCCTAACTAATAAAAAAAATACTCATTTATATTAAATATTAGTAAATATTAAACACTTTAAGCACTTCTCATGAATCATTAGACATGTACAATGGTAGAACTAATATAACTCATAATCTTGGTTAAAAAAAAGTTGCCTTATATTTTTAAGTATAATCAACTAATATGTTTAAGTCTGTTCAAGCAACTTAATTTGCTTTAAACTGACTTTTATGCATTCAATCTTGTATTACACTGAAAATTGGTTAACTCATTTTAATGAGGTAAAGCAAAAACGTAAAAACATAACTCATCACATTTTTTCCCATAATTAAAATATATATATTTGATTTTTATATTTTTTTTTTTCAATGATTGCTTTTAAAATAACTGACAGTGCATCTATTTCGGCATTTTTTTCCTCAAAGTTATGACTTACTATATCACAGTTTCAACACTGTATGTCATAATTATGACTGATTTACCAAAGAATTTATTTCTTACGATGGAAATGTGCTTCCATAATAATCAAGGCCATAATAACTAGAGTTAACTTTACCTAAACAAACTCCTGTTAGTATGTTTTAAATGTGACTATTATGATCATTTAAATTCATGAATAATCACAAACTAATTAAGATATCAAACTTAACTCTCAAAACGGTTCACAAACCCCTGAGTGATGCACTTGAGTTGAGAGTTGAGATAAAGAGGAAAGACACACGTTGTGTAACAATGAAGGACCATCATTTAAACATCTACATGAAAGATGCACTTCAGAGGAAAAGTGTCACATTTACCAGAAAACCAGCCAAAACCTCTGAGAATAATATCTTTTTTCTTTAATTTACGCGGGTGAACAAGCTCTTTCAGGTCTGTCCACACAAACTACAGGAAATACTCAGGTATATTATCTGATTTCCTATTAAAGCCCTCCGTGTTTAACTTGTTTCGGGACAGGAAACACCAAACCTTAACCTTTAGTCTCAGATCATTCCACTGTCAGGCCCTTTGGCAATGAATGAGAATAGTTCTCATAGTTTGGAGAGCATCCTGTATGATGTTCTAGATCTCCGGTAGCATTCAAACTACAAATTCTTCAACTTATATACAGTCTTTAAAGATTTAAGACCAACAAAGAGAAAAAAAACACACAACTAGATTTCCTGACTGAAAGTGCTTCATACTCATGCACTAATGCAATGCAAAACCACCTTTTCCTGTAAACAAGGGGCTTGTGTAGTTCATTGAAATCTCTGAGCTTCCCCGTTTGGTTTCCTCCTGTGACCACAATGCAACGTCAATAGATGAAATTCTCAGTAAATGACTTGCCTGTGACCTCAGACGGCTGGCACACTAACCGTCAGACCAGTGTGATACAGCAGCTCTACTGAACTGTGCCGATTTCACTTAAAGGTGTCATGAACTTGCTTTAAAAATATTAAATAAAAAATAGAAAAACTTGCACACTAGCACAGAGACTAGGGGAGGTGTGATATGTGTTAAGTATGTGTTATAATTTCATTGTTATTAACGTTATTATACTATTATTATTATTATTACTATTATTATTGATATTACTATTGCAGTTGTACTGTCAGTACAAGTATTATCATCATCTCCATATCTAGTATTAATATTATTATCATTAATGCTGGTATTATTATTATTATTATTATTTTTATTATTATTATTATTACAATTGTTGTTATTATTATTATGATGGATTTAACTTTTTTTCTGACAACACAATTATCATCACCCCCTTTTTTTGTATTAGTACCACTACTGTTATTATTATTATTATTATTATTATCTATTATTAATATTACTATTGCCATCCGCACAACTGATCACCATCTTTAGTATTATTATTGTTATATATAAATATTGACAATTATTAAAAATTATCATCATTATTAATATACATGCTATTACTTTTTTAATACTTCTACTATTACTACTATTGTTTGTCAGTTCTGCTTCTTTTTGTATTATTGCTGTTACTATTACTGCCGTTTTGTTTTTGTGTTTTGTTGTTGTATTCTGTGTTTACTCTGTTGTAAGTTTTGCACTTCTAATTAAAAAATAATAATAATACTGTTGTCTGAGGTCAACTTATTACATTTGCATTGTTTTTACATGCAAAAGCATCATAACGATTAAGTAATAGGCTATTTTCTACACTGGCTTAGAGGCTCTTTTTGGTTTTTATTGGTGTGCCGCATTGAAAATTTGGAAGTAAACGCCCACGGCTAGGATTGGATAAGATTCGCACATTATAATGAGCTTCGCCTCCCTAGTCAGTAAATGTGGGAATTGTTTTGAAAGCGTGTGGAGCAACAGCAACCAGAATGAATCAAACGAACGTCTTTATCAAACAAACACTATCTCATCCACCCGCGATTAATTGGAATGTTATTTTTTTATTACTTGGCCCACCCGATCAGTGGATATAACCGTGCATCACACACACACACACACACACACACACACACACACACACACACACACACACACACACACATACACACATACACACACACACACACACGTTGCAGACAGCATGATCAAAACTTCCCCAATTTTTTTTTCCCTTCAGATATCAAGTCAAGAGACTGAACAATGGCAGTCAACAGGTCAGCCTTATGTTTTGGTAGCCCGTCTGGAAAACATAGCCCCGGGATGTTGGGCTTTGTGAGCCCTGGCCCATTCATACCTAAGTCTGATCCCGAATCGCAATGAACCAACAACGCCACAAATAAATTATTCTTCAGCCTTTGGCAGCATGCTGAGGTATGTTCAGTTAGACACGTACTCATAATCAATGGATGTCAAACGATCTGTATCATTGCAATACTATTACATATAAAACACATGTTTTACTCACATTAGTGTGTTACTTCATTCATTCATGTAATCTCATCCTGTCTGCAAATCCAGTCTCTTCTTTACACAACAAACACACAATGTCCTCCTCACGTGAGCTGGATCTTCATTCAAAATAAAGTTCACCCATGCACTCATAATATTGGAATCCGAATGAAGCTTATGCGGTATATTTATTGCTTAGAAGTTGGATCCGGTTTAGCTCTCTGTAGGCCTGTGTCATGTCAGGCACGAGTCGGAGGGCGGGGCTACAGAATCAGGCGCTGTTCATCTTCTGTAAAGGCGGAGTTTCACTCTTCTAATACGTCATTGATTAAACAGCCTTGTTTTCTGGGCCTGGTGTCTATAAAAGCTTTTCTTTGACTAACAAGGAAGTTTTGAGCTCTGAAACTTACAGGATATTCTTATAATCACCAATTCACCATGGCCTTTGATATATCTAAAGCTCAAGGGAAAGTTGATTTCTCAATTCATCACCCCTTTAAGTAACTGATGCAGGTCCTGTCTAATGGCGCCCTGTAGTCTCACAGGTCAGACTTTTAGGAAGTAAAGCAGTGAAGACTGTCAAGTAGCAGTCCGCTGTGAAATACAGCCATTTACAAAGCACACATCAATGGTAAGACGGCCTGAAGGGGGAGCTCATGAGGATTTTATCAAGTAAAGGCCACTGTATTGTTGGATTACAAAAATATGTTCTATGAACACTTTACTAACGTTCCCTTTAAGTTGTTCAAATTTGCTCAAAATTAAAAATTTTAATGTATTAAAACTATATATTTTTTGTAGTTATGCAAACATTAGGGAAACGTTCCATTTTATCCTTCTGCAAATGTTCCCTTTGAATGTTTTTTGAATGTTCAAGAAAAATGATGTGTTAATTTAACGCCGTCTCTCATGACGCTTTGCAGACTCTGATCTAGCGGTGCGCATTAAAGTGTTTTGGAGGAGGCGTGGCTTGCTTTGAAAGGAGGGCAGGATAAGATGTCAGCTAGCCTCTCTGAAATTGCCTACCCTACCTTTAATTATTGGGGTTTTTGACTATGTTGAGAAATCAAAATCAAATAACTTATAAGGTAGTATGCTACCTGAATATATATTTTAATCAGCGTACCTTTTAAGAGAGCCATTCACGCCAAGAAAACATTTTCGTGTTGAAAAATGCATGAGGTGCGGGCAGTGGAATCTGAAGGAGAAAAAAAACAAACAAGATGCGGTTTTTATAAATAGACCTTCTTTCACTTAAGGCACTGCGCTTTCAGAACGGCGGGAGATGCTGCAAAAGCCATGAGCGCAATGGTCAAATATGTCAGTGCCCCCCAAACGTGTTAACGTGCACATGAACATGAGCGAAAAGTGAAAACGCAGAGCAAGTGTGCATTCACAACCTATTATAAATGCGTGAAATGTACGCACACTGGTTGATCACGGTAAAGTTAGTTTTAGTTCAATATTCACCAGATATGTGTTTAATAAAGTCAGAATTGTGAGATAAAAAGTCGCAATTATCTTTTAAAATGTTTTACTTTGTGGTGGAAACAAGCTTCATACCATGTCGTTTAAGGGGCTCTGTAAAAAGCAGAGCAGGGGCCTATGCACAAAACTAGGATCAGGGATTAAGCCGGGATATCTTGGTGATCTTGTCACGTTTGCAAAATTTAGTCCACCGCTGTCGTACCCTGAAGGCACACTCACAACAAGAACAATAACGATAACGAAAGTTAAAGTATATTAGCGGATAAATTGAACCAGGATCACTAAGATATCCTGGTGTAATCCCTTATCCTAATTTTGCGCAATAGGCCCCAGGTAAATGCAAAAAAAATTAACTAATTAAAAAAATTAGTTCAGGCAGTTGCCTATTCAGGAAGTAGAAAGCAGGGCAGCATACAAGAGTGTGGAACAGAGCGAATATCTTTACATCAGCCATAAATCACCTTTATTAAACATGCACATGACAGACAGAATCGCAGAGTCTATCACACACTCACCCTGTCTGGCTCGGCTTTCATATATCTACAGATAGCGGCACGCGGCCACAGCTGTCGCCAGCTCGGGCCGTCTGAAGCGTTCATTAGGCGGGCCCACCTGCAGTCGGTCAAAGGCTTTTATCAGCTCGCGCTCCTCAAGCATGCAGACCAAAACACGGAGCCCTAGCGCGGCACGCCGGCGCTTCTGAACAGCCTGCATTATCCGTCCCGCGCTAATCTGCTCAGCTATGCGTGCGTGAGGCCGCTGGACATGACCTGCTGTAGATATAGGCCCTACCTGCGCGTGCACGGCAAAACCTCACCATCACGCACAGGTGACATTTTAATAAAAAGACTTTACACTGGACATTCCAAAGAAGGTTTTTTATTTTTTATACGTTTATATATATATATATATATATATATATATATATATATATATATATATATATATATACACGTATAAAATAAAAATAAAAAACATTCTATACATATACACATGCACATTTTATTTAATAACTTTTTATTTAATAAAACCAAGCACTATGCAATATATTTGTTATCTATAATATCATAGGAAATAAAATACTTAAAGTACTTATTTTTTAGTTTATGACTATTATAGTTTTTAATTTCACACACAGCCTAATTTAGCAAAATCTATAACATTGTGCATGTATTGTTTCCTGGCAGTAAAAGTGTAAAAAAAAAAAAAAAAAATACACCTAAGGGATTATTAGGAACACCATTTATTTAATAATGTTCAACCCACTGATGATGAAGCATTCTGCGGTGTGTGTGTGTGTGTATATATATATATATATACACACACACACACCACAGAAATGCGTCATCATCAGTGGGTTGAACATTATTAAATAAATGGTGTTCCTAATAATCCTTTAGGTGATATATATATATATCCCAAAATTCCTATCTCAAAAAATTAGCATATTTCATCCGACCAATAAAAGAAAAGTGTTTTTAATACAAAAAAGTCAATCTTCAAATAATTATGTTCAGTTATGCACTCAATACTTGGTGGGGAATCCTTTTGCAGAAATGACTGCTTCAGTGCGGCGTGTAGGCGATCAGCCTGTGGCACTGCTGAGGTGTTCTGGAGGCCCAGGATGCTTCGATAGCGGCCGCAAGCTCATCCAGAGTGTTAAGTCTTGCGTCTCTCAACTTTCTCTTCACAATATCCCACAGATTCTCTATGGGGTTCAGGTCAGGAGAGTTGGCAGGCCAATTGAGCACAGCAATACCATGGTCAGTAAACCATTTACCAGTGGTTTTGGCACTGTGAGCAGGTGCCAGGTCGTGCTGAAAAACCAAATCTTCATCTCCATAAAGCTTTTCAGCAGATGGAAGCATGAAGTGCTCCAAAATCTCCTGATAGCGAGCTGCACTGACCCTGCCCTTGATAAAACACAGTGGACCAACACCAGCAGCTGACATGGCGCCCCAGACCATCACTGACTGTGGGCACTTGACACTGGACTTCAGGCATTTTGGCATATCCTTCTCCCCAGTGTCTTGACCTGGGGAATGCGGCACCTGTAGCCCATTTCCTGCTCACGCCTGTGCACGGCGGCTCTGGATGTTTCTCCTCCAGACTCAGTCCACTGCTTCCGCAGGTCCCCCAAGGTCTGGAATCGGTCCTTCTCCACAATCTTCCTCAGGGTCCGCTCACCTCTTCTCGTTGTGCAGCGTTTTTTGCCACACTTTTTCCTTCCTACAGACTTCCCACTGAGGTGCCTTGATACAGCACTCTGGGAACAGCCTATTCGTTCAGAAATGTCTTTCTGTGTCTTACCCTCTCGCTTGAGGGTGTCAATGATGGCCTTCTGGACAGCAGTCAGGTCGGCAGTCTTACCCATGATTGCGGTTTTGAGTAATGAACCAGGCTGGGAGTTTTTAAAAGCCTCAGGAATCTTTTGCAGGTGTTTAGAGTTCATTAGTTGATTCAGATGATTAGGTTAATCGCTCGTTTAGAGAACCTTTTCATGAAATGCTAATTTTTTAAGAGAGGAATTTTGGGTTTTCATGAGCTGTATGCCAAAATCATCAGTATTAAAACAATAAAAGACCTGAAATATTTCATTTGGTGTGCAATGAATCTAAATATATGAAAGTTAATTTTTATCATTACATTATGGAAAATAATGAACTTTATCACAATATGCTATTTTTTTTTTTAGAAGGACCTGTATATATATACACTCACCTAAAGGATTATTAGGAACAGGTGTGGTCCTGGTCAAGACAATCTCCTGAACCCCAAACTGAATGTCAGAATGGGAAAGAAAGGTGATTTAAGCTATTTTGAGCCAGACGGGCCAGTCTGAGTATTTCACAATCTGCTCAGTTACTGGGATTTTCACACACAACCATTTCTAGGATTTACAAAGAATGGTGTGAAAGGGAAGAACATCCAGTATGCGGCCGTCCTGTGGGTAAAAATGCCTTGTTGATGCTCGAGGTCAGAGGAGAATGGGCCGACTGATTCAAGCTGATAGAAGAGCAACTTTGACTGAAATAACCACTCGTTACAACCGAGGTATGCTGTACATAATAATTTATCTTATATATAAATATAAAAATTTTCTTAAATGTATACATTCATGTGTGTTTATTGATATATACATAATTATACACAGTACACACATTATGTAAACACGCACGCACACACACACACACACACACACACACACACACACACACACACACACACACACACACACACACACACACACACACACACACACACACATATATATATATATATATATATATATATATATATTCTATATACACACATATGATCTCAAGAACTGATCGTGTATCCATGAGTTTCCAAAACAGTAAAAAATAAACATGGATAGCTGTTTGATCTGTGATGTGTTTGGGACTTTTATCATGTCCCTTCAAAGGCTGATGATCATCCTCCTCGTCCAGATTTAAAGGGCTTTAACAGCAGCAGCTGCGAAATGATGCACATGCACCTTCTGCTTTGTGTGTGTGTACTTTCTGTCTGCCAGGTGTGTGTGTGTGTGTCCCGAGCATGACGTGGCCTGTACTCGTGTGCTGGTACAGCTGTCTGCCCTCGTTTCTCTCACTCTCCTCCGGACGGCCAAACCGACCCGGCTGGGCCGCAGCACTGAAGTGTTTCCAGCGCACAGGAATCCTCCTCGCGTCTGAAGTCCACAGCAATGCGACCCAGTTCACCACACACTCGAGGCCAGACGTTTGCTCAGCAACAGCGCGATGTGTTTGAATTGACATTCCCGCAGCTGGACAGCACGGGCGCAGGAACAGAGCAGACCGACAGACGCTTGGAACTGAATTTGGCTAGTCGTCGCTTCTACGATATTTTAGGACACACTTTCTAATGCAGAAAATATATACAAAACTTCCAAGAAAAAAAAAAACTTGTGTGTGTGAAAAATAGAAATAGAAATGGAAATGTATAATATATATATATATTAAATGTAACAAATTGCAGTCATTTACTTCTCTCAGTTATGGGAGGTGATAGTTGCTAGTCATCAGTAGCCGAACAACCGTTATTTTTAACGGATAAAACATTTCTACACCTCAAATAAGCATTAACGTAATTATTTATAAGCAACTTGGTGTTTCCATCCAGCATATTTTTAAATTATAATACAGTTTTTATAATATATTCCCCCCATATATATATTTTATATAATTCCATGAAATACAATATATACAATTGTATTATTATTATTATTTTTATTTTTTTTAAATAAATTAAGCCTATTTATTTATTTTTGTCTGGTGGACTATATGTAAACATCATTTATGTAAAAAAAAATTCACATGCATTTTGTATGATCCCTATTATTTTGTTAAAATTATTTCTGCAAGGTGTGTGTTAACTCTTGAGCAAGACTGTGTGTGTGTATATAATATATAATTTATACAGTCAAACCAAAACGTATTCAGACACGCCAACATTCTCACATTCTCACAGTTTATTGACTATAGTTCAGAAAATGTTAATAAAACATGACAAGAACTCAAACTCAAACTCCTCTTGATAAAGTCCGATCACTGATAGAAAGGGATGGAATGGATCACAATCAGCCAATCAGATGTTCAGTTTAACTACACAATTAGATCAAACCAATTTAGCTCAACCAATGGCCAGGCAATGCTTCATTTGTTCAGTCTGTGGTGTCAAAGGTCACATTAGCATTTTAAGAAAAACACTTCAGGTCAAAGCGTCTGAATCAGTTTGCTCAAATGTTCATCAGTGTTACTGCTAGTCACTGTATGAAGGATCTTTGGGTATAATATGTCAGTTTACTTTATTTAGCGCTCCTCACTTACAGAAATCAACGATAGTGAACATCATATCTGCTGTCTGAACACGTTTAGGTTTGACTGTATATTTATATTCCCACTTTATCATGCAAAAAAGGGAAAGATAGGCCTGGATCCGTCCCAGCGCTCCCAGACAGCGGCAGGCATAAGGCTGGATGGACGGGTCACTTCTGCGCCTCCGTCCAACACAACAACAGCCGCCGGTGCAACTGTTTGCTGCTCCGCTATTTCTAGAGCACAAGAGGCGCAGCTGCCCGTGTCCCCCGCCTCACACCTGTTCATACCAATATCTGCTTTCATAGGACACCACTGCTGCTCCGCGGGGCCACAGGTGGCCCCCAGTAATGGGCACATGGCTCGGGCTTGTCATCGGGTCAAACAGGCCCCATTATGGAGGAGGTGGCTGGATTTTTGGCTAGCACTTCCTGCCAAATTCTGTTTTAGCAATCAGCCTGGAAAACCTGACATCGCACCAGACCTGCTTTATGACAGGTGATAATGATCTTTGACCAAACTGGCCTTGTTTTATTTGTGAAGTTTACTAGTAATTTCTACATACACACGCACACACACACACACGCACACACAAGTGTGTTTTTGTGACATATGGGGACTCTCCATAGGCGTAATGGTTTTTATACTGTACAAACCGTATTTTCTATCCCCCTACACTGCCCTTAAACCTACCCATCACACACTTTCTCATAAAAACTCCTCCTGTATGATGTATAAGCCTTTTGTAAAGTGGGGACATGGGTAATGTCCTCATATTTCCCCCTCTCCTGTAATACCTGTGTCATACCCATGCCATTATACACATTTGTGTCCTCATATGTCACAAAAACATAGCCCCCCTACACACACACACAAAATGTGCAGCGTAGTTCGCAGACCTTTTTTTAAAATGAGTTCATGCTTGCAGAAATGCAATAATTCCTTTAGTGAAATTCACAGAATATCTTTAAAACTAACATTTCAAGTTTGAGCCTCTGAATAAAACGAAGCTGTTTTTGTTCCTTGAGTTTGAGCTCCATACACGGTCAGAAAAAAAGGCACGTTGCTGTCACTGGTGCGGTCCCCTAAGGTACAAAGCGGAAAAGGTACTAATATGTACCTTTAAGATACTAATATGTACCATTTAGTGGTAAGTAAGGTACAAAGATGTACCTTTTCACTTTTGTACAATAGGGTATACCCCCCCAGTGACAGCACTACTTTTTCTTTCTGAGAGTGTATTCTTACAAGAAAAAAATCCCCTGAAGTATCAAACTGTTTGGTCTAAAGGTGCAGTACATTTTTCAGACTGTTGTTTTCTAAGTCCGGCTTTGCAGAGTTAAGGGAGAAGGAAGGAAGGAAATACTAGTGCGTTTTCAGCCTTGAAAGACTTTAAACGAGCAGAACCGAAGTGAGAAAAGGCATTAAAGAGAATCAATCATCGCCTGATGATCTGCTCCGGTACGTCACAGGAGCGGTGAACCTCGCAGGCACAGATGTGAGTTTGCATCCCTAATGCTTTTCCAAGAGGCTGATCTCTGAGGATAGCGTATGATCGAGCGCTCCGACATCAAACGGCCTTTTGAAAGCAAAGAGATTGTGTACATGAAAGGCCGACGGACAGTGTCTCTCTTGCACACAGCTGGGCCTGTAGACAACGCCACTTCTCTTTCAAGGTCCCGTCGGTGAGCTAAAACAGCGGAGACGGGACAAAAGCAGGCCTTAGAGCCACAACCAAACCTCCAGATCTCTCGGCTGCATATTTTAGTCTTTAGACCTGAATGTAGGTGCACAGAATATGTGGTTTGCTGAAGAGAATCAAGCCGATGGAAACACGTCATGTTCAATTTCTCCAGCTCGTTTGAGGCTCCAAACTTTAATCGCTCACACATGACGTGCGACTCAAAAGCGTGACAGGTACTCTCGCGTGCACAAGGCCAAAATGCAACATGATACATAATTAAATGCATGTTTTATTTACACCGCAGTTTTCTGGAGCGAATGATTACAACAGATCAGTTTATCATTCCATCAGAATATGAATCCACACCCTCAGCACTACTTGAATACATAAATATAAGGCATTACTACAATATTTACAGTGCTTTTGGTTTTATAAAACTGTACAGAGTCCAGCAGCAGCAGGCCACGTCAAAAAAACAAAACAAGACTAGACATAAAATTCCCTCTTATTCAGGTTTTCAGCTCCTGTTGTGCAGAACAATTAAGGGTGATGGGTAAAATATATTTTAAAACACAAAATACCAATAAACAGACACCTGCGACCGCATATTACGCATTATTATATTTTATATTAGTTGCTGTTTAATAATTTGAATTATGTTTAAATGTTTATTATAATCATAGCATTAAATATGTAAACATATTTTATGTGATATATATCATGTTAATGTTTACACTACCTATAAAAAGGTTTGGGGTTGAGGTGCACTATGTAGTATTTTTGCAGTAAAATATCCAAAAACCACTAGGCCAGTGTTATATATTTAGTTCAGTTGAGTACCTACAATATCCCAAATGTTTACAACTATTTGTAAATTGTGAGAAAATTGCTATTTTAACTCAGGACCGGGACGAGTCAGCATAGCGTTTGAGGGAGTCGCCTGTTAATCACGTCATATCTGCGCTACCCTCGGTTTTATTCTGCAGAAGTGCTTTACTCTTAGCAGTGTGAACAAGTGAACGCACAGAGAAACGTCATAACATCATTTTAAACACACTTAAATGTATCTAATATGATAAACAGAGCTGCTGGCTTTACCTTGTAGTCATGACCGGAAAAAGCGGAAATGCGCGCCCGGGCAACTGTGTCCCGTCCCGTCATAATAAATGTCCCGGTATTCGCGAGCCGTGTATTTGTTTAACAATCGCTCCAGCAGCTGTGCTCAGCTCTACAACACTCGGTCCTGCTCTGCTTCACACTACAGTAACGTTAATAACCGCATCCATGAACATGATTTCTGCCCGAGTCCTATTTTCCACGGGCTGTGAGGTGAAGACCACATCTCCCAAGATGCTGCGCTCAAACTTTGCGTCATCAAACTACGCCTTTGTTTTGAATAGGTGCCCTCTAGTGGACGGAAAGTTGCATAGTGCACCTTTAGTGAGATTTAAAAAATACTTTTATTCAGCATATAAATTGATCAAAGGTGACTTTTATAATGTTGGAAATGTTGTATTTCAAATAAATGTTCTTTTGAACTAAAAAAAAAAAAGTATGGTTTCCATAAAATATGAAGCTCTTTTCAATTTGATAATAATGAGATACTCATATTAGAATGATTTCTGAAGGATCATGCGACAGTTTTTACTGTAATTTTTATTAAATAAATGCCGTCTCAGTGACCAGAAGAGACATCTTTCCAAAACATAAAAAAAATCTTACCAACCCTAAGCTTTTAAATTGTAGTGTATTAAATGTTTTATTGCACTTATTATAAATTATAATATATTATGTTTAAACTGTCTGTTGATCATTGCCATATTTTTCATATTGCTGTTGTTGTGTTACATGAAATCAATAAGCCACTTATCCGTCAGATATTACCGTGATTTTAGACATAAGAACGCTTACATGATTGTAACATTGTGGCTTTATGAAAAAAAAAACATATTCAATGTTATTTCTGTAGGCAAACGACCAACAGATGAACATGTCTGGAGAAAAGATCCAGGATGAAGGTATTTTCCTCATGATGGCTTTGTGGTTGCTAGAAAAGAACAGTGGGAATCGCTTTTTCCGTCAACTCACCTCACCTATCAAAGTTTAATTATCGTGAATGAGAAAAATAATCATAGATTCCATCAAACAAATGCATCTAAAAGGTGTTTCAAAGGGGAAAATAAACGGTATAATGGCGAGGTCGGAGTTCTGATCCGAAGTTGTGAATCTTGGCTCTCCTCTCAACAGCTGTGAATAGCCTCCTTTCTCAGCGCGCTATTAAACTTCATTAGAATCTATCATGGGTGTTTTGCTATTTTGATAAGCCTTACCACAGCCATTCATCAACAGTGGCTTTCATGTTCGCGGTCGGAGTCGCACATGGGATCACTGTTGTGTTTGGAAATGTTATACCTTTTTTTTATTCACCAAAACCGTCTTTGCTTGACCGAAACGGGTCCGAACGACAACATCCGTGAGAGCGCTGCCCATAAAACCAATCAAATAATGCGTCCAAATAATCAATGACGGACAGTTTAGCTTGGATTAGAGATTCTGAGGATCTCCATGAAACCTCTTTGCCCACTTCACTCCTCAGATGATGTCCAGTTTGTAGTCAGAAACAGGAAACTCCAAGTTCTTCCTCTCGGACCCCGTTTCCCACAAAGCACAGCGTGAGTTCTCCATGCGAGCGTGTCATTGGCTCTCGTCCATGCTGACGCCCAGCCGCTTCATGACGGTGACGCGCGAGCTGTACTGGCTGGGTTTCTGCAGCAGCTCTGGTTTGGGCTGGAAATGCTCCAGTAGGATCTTCAGGACGTTCTCCAACTTCACGTCCATCTGAAGCACCTACAAAACACAGACACATTTCAGGCCATGTCTGCATTAATCCAGATACAAAACGCTCTCCGTCCACGCTAGCACTTTCCAAAGGTGTCTCGACCACACTAAGATGCTGGAAAACGCTACAACATCTTACTACGCAAAACATGATAAAAGCTCACTGAGATCATACAGACAGGCCAGACAAACTTTCCACACTACAGTTCTGCCAAGATCATTTTATGAGGAAAAAAAACTCGCCACTTACAGAGTTCCCCAAATCGCAACTACATGTTTGGTCTAAAACATTATTCTGTCATGAGTGTTTGGCTTGGTAATGGATATGACAATGTTGATGTGTTTAGTTACGGCTATTACTGCTGTTACTGTTATTGCTGCTGCTGTTACTGTTATTACTGCTGTTACTGTTATTGCTGCCGCTGTTACTGTTATTGCTGCTGCTGTTACTGCTGCTGCTGTTACTGTTATTGCTGCTGCTGTTACTGTTATTGCTGCTGCTGCTGCTGTTACTGTTATTGCTGCTGTTACTGTTATTGTTGCTGTTACTGTTATTGCTGCTGCTGTTACTGTTATTACTGCTGTTACTGTTATTGCTGCTGCTGTTACTGTTATTGCTGCTGCTGTAACTGTTATTGCTGCTGCTATTACTGTTATTGCTGCTGTTACTGTTATTGCTGCTGCTGTTACTGTTATTACTGCTGTTACTGTTATTGCTACTGCTGTTACTGTTATTGCTGCTGCTGTTACTGTTATTGCTGCTGCTGTTACTGTTATTGCAGCTGTTACTGTTATTGCTGCTGCTGTTACTGTTATTGCTGCTGTTACTGTTATTGCTGCTGCTGTTACTGTTATTGCTGCTGCTGTTACTGTTATTGCTGCTGGTGCTGCTGTTACTGTTATTGCTGCTGTTACTGTTGCTGCTGTTACTGTTACTGTTATTGCTGCTGCTGTTACTGTTATTGCTGCTGCTGTTACTGTTATTGCTGATGATGTTACTTTTATTGCTGCTGCTGTTATAGCTGCTGTTGTTACTGTTATTGCTGCTGCTGTTATTGCTGATGATGTTACTGTTATTGCTGCAGTTGTTACCGTTATTGCTGCTGCTGTTATTGCTGCTGATGTCACTGTTATTAATGCTGCTGTTACTGTTATTGCTGCTGCTGTTGCTGCTATTGCTGCTGCTGTTACTGTTATTGTTGCTGCCGTTACAGTTATTGCTGCTGCTGTTACTGTCATTGCTGATGATGTTACTGTTTATTGCTGCTGTTACTGTTATTGCTGCTGCTATTACTGTTATTGCTGCTACTACTGTTATTGCTGCTGCTGTTACTGTTATTGCTGCTGCTGTTACTGCTGCTGCTGTTACTGTTATTGCTGCTGCCGTTACTGTCATTGCTGCTGATGTCACTGTTATTGCTGCTGCCGTTACTGTCATTGCTGCTGATGTCACTGTTATTGCTGCTGCTGTTACTGTTATTGCTGCTGTTACTGTTATTGTTGCTGCTGTTGCCGTTATTGCTGTTGCTGTTACTGTTATTGCTGCTGCTGTTATTGCTGCTGCTTTTGCTGCTATTACTGCTATTGCTGCTGCTGTTACTGTTATTGCTGCTGCCGTTACTTTTATTGCTGCTGCCGTTACTGTCATTGCTGATGATGTTACTGTTTATTGCTGCTGTTACTGTTATTGCTGCTGATGTCACTGTTATTGCTGCTGCTTTTACTGTTGCTGCTGCTGTTATTGCTGCTGCTGTTACTTTTATTGCTGCTGTTACTGTTATTGCTGCTGCTGTTGCTATTATTGCTGCTGTTACTGTTATTGCTGCTACTGTTATTGCTGCTGATGTTACTGTTATTGCTGCTGTTACCGTTATTGCTGTTAGTGTTATTGCAGCTGCTGTTGCTGTTATTTCTGCTGCTGTTACTGTTATTGCTGCTGATGTTACTGTTATTGCTTCTGTTGTCACTGTTATTGCTGCTGCTGTTACTGTGATTGCTGCTGCGGTTACTTCTGTTGTCACTGTTATTGCTGCTGCTGTTACTGCTTCTGTTGTTACTGTTATTGCTGCTGCTGTTACTGTTATTGCTGCTGCGGTTACTGCTGCTGTGACTGTTATTGCTGCTGCTGTTATTGCTGCTGCTGTTACTGTTATTGCTGCCGATGTTACTGTTATTGCTTCTGTTGTTACTGTTATTGCTGCTGCTGTTACTGTTATTGCTGCTGCTGTTACTGTTATTGCTGCTGTTACTGTTATTGCTCACTGGTTAATACAGCAGGAACTAATCAGCTGCGCCCTGTAGAGAATGATGTGATTGCAGGTAGATCACGTTAAGGAGTTATCTGTCTGCGTCATCTAGAGTTTAATGACAGAACTTTATTTGCCCTCATGTTTTGTCACAGCACATCAATTGCAACTAAACTTTCCATCAGCTTTGCAGGAATTCAATATGAAGATAACATTTATTTTCAGCTACACTGTAAAAGTGAATAGCAAATTACAGGCAGAAACCGGTATAAACAGATATCTATCAGTACAATATGCATCACATGACTAAACATGCATCATCCTTTTCAAATACCTCCCTTTTCATATTTATTCACTTGGGAAAGAGACAAAAACGTCTCAGTGTGGACTAAAGGCCAAAACAGATAAAAACATGCATTTTCAAATGTATGAGGATTAGACATGGCCTCAGCTGAAAAATAAAGCTGTTTTTCTAGTTAATTTCAGGGTTTATGGTTGTGCGGTTGTGTTTTCCAAAATATAGGCTATTAACTAAAAAGGTTGAAGGTTCAAGCCGTGCAAGGGGTTAATCCATGAACAATCACCATTGTGCTCCAGTGAGGCACTTAACCTCGGGTTACGATACAGACTGTTTAACCCTTAGAGAGTCTGAAAATCAGGCTAAAATCTCTTCATTGTGTCCACTCAGAGTATTTTAACAAGACATTACTTTTAAACAGTAAAAACAAACATTACTGCATTAAAAGGCATAATAAATCAGTTTAACCCTTCACACAAGTGAATCTTGATATCAAAAGAAATAAAATAAAGCTTATTTTAGGGCCTTTTTTGCGCTATAGAATTAAATAATAAATGTGTGTTTTTTGCATTATAGTAATGAGAATTTAAAGTGAAAATAATGTCACAACGCACAAACTCTTTATGGTCCTAAAAATAATTTTGCCACCGCTTATTGGCAAATTGGATTTAATGTATTTTTATTTATTACATCATATATTAGGTATTTAATTAGCCTATCCTTGCTTATTTTGTACCCGTAATTGGTTACCTGCCATGATATTTTCCATTTGGGAACCTCAACATGCTTTGCCAAAATTACCCTGTCAGGATATTTTGTAAAATCCCAAATCAAATGAATTTTGAGAAAGGGTCAAAAGGTGACAATAACAACGTACGTCAAACAATATGACTCATCGTAATGTGACATTAACACAAATTGTCAGAAACAACCTCTCATGCATTAGTGTTTTTCTTTCAGAATGGGTCATTTATTTTGATAGTTTATGAGCCCTTTCTTGCCATTATTTAACCATCCATCCATCAGACACACACACACACACACACACACACACACACACACACACACACACACACACACACACACACCGTAAGTAACATGAAACGCCAGCACAAGCCATGAGAATCTCTGAGCTCAACAGTGCGCTGTTTCACAGCGAGCCGACATAAATATATTTTCATAAAAAGAAGGAACATTGACTGCCTGTTAGAGGGGAAATATAAATCTAAACCATAAACATGTCATTGATAATCTACGGCATTATCTGCATTCCCCAGCGACGCTCTCCGCTCAGATTAGGAATTCCTCTGGTCTGTGGAGCCGGAGCACGTTGACCCACGGAGACCCCCAGGAAAAAACAGCCACAAAAATTGTGCTTGGACAGCATATTCAGCTCGCAAATGTTACAGTGTTTAATAAACTGCTCTGAGAACAGGGTGTGGGTTTGATGTTTTACGTCCAAATCACCAGCAATGAAAGCCAGAATGAACCACAAAGGTGTTTGTTTGTTCCTTGTTCTTTCAACGCTAAAACCTTCCCGTTTCTCATGCAAAAATGGCATTTAAAATAACAGGTTACTAAACAAATTCCTTTTTTAATCGTCGCTCTAGTTTCCCCGTTAACATATCTAAACAACACATTCATTTGTTTGTTTCATATATTGCATGTTATCTAAAAATAATTTAAACAAAATGCATTTACTAAAAATCTTAACTATTAAAATTTTGGTTTAAGGATGTTTAGATAAGAAAAGCAATAGCACAGCTCAGCAACAGCAGCTTCTCAGACACTTGAGTTCTAAATAGTAATAAATAGTTTCTCTCTGAGTTTGCCAACTGGATCGCTTCCTCCTGAAGATTAAATGCACAACAGCAGACAGACTTTGCTTCCTTTGAGTCGACTATCTATCAAGGTTAAGTCAATAATCATCTTGCCAAAAAGAAGATTTTTATCTTTAAGAGCTTTGTGAAAAACAGCATGCTCCGTTCATTCATAGAGGCGATAAGAGCTGTGATGGTGCTTCTAGATGAGCAGCCGTTGATGAAGCGTTGGCTTGTTTTCAGTCGGTTGACTGACCGCCGTCTCAGTGGCAGACTGAAGACAGAGCTGACAAAATGGATGAAGGAACTGCTTTGGAGATGTTATGGTGTTTGTTGGGGGCAGAATAAACATTCATCCATCCATCCGTCCATCCATCCGTCCGTCCATCCATCCATCCATCCATCCATCCATCCATCCATCCATCCATCCATCCATCCATCCATCTATCTATCTATCTATCTATCTATCTATCTATCTATCTATCTATCTATCTATCTATCTATCTATCTATCTATCTATCTATCTATCTATCTATCTATCTATCTATCATCCATCAGTCTATCCACCCATCTATCCACCATCTATCATCCATCCATCCATCCATCCATCCATCCATCTATCTATCTATCTATCTATCTATCTATCTATCTATCTATCTATCTATCTATCTATCTATCTATCTATCTATCTATCTATCTATCTAT
>NC_090196.1:32152057-32154557 GCF_024679245.1 Pseudorasbora parva | reverse complement strand
TGGGTGATGGATGGATGGATGGATAGATGATGGGCTGATGGATGGATGGATAGATGATGGGCTGATGGATGGATGGATGGATGGATGGATGGATGGATTGATGGATGGATGGATGGAGGGACTGATAGATAGATAGATAGATAGATAGATAGATAGATAGATAGATAGATAGATAGATAGATAGATAGATAGATAGATAGATAGATAGATAGATAGATAGATGGATGGATGGATGGATGGATGGATGGATGGATGGATGGATGGATGGATGGATGGATGGATGGATGGATGGATGGATGGATGGATGGATAGATGGCAGGATGGATGAACTGATAGATAGATCCATCCATCAGTCTATCCATTTTTTATCCTTCAAACTTTTCAGGTCAACATTTAAAGTACAAAGATTGAACAAACAAAAGGAAGGAATCAGGGCACATCGAGACAAGCCCTAATAAGTGTGCCAAATTTCACAACTTCTTGGCCTCGTCCCTGAAAGAAAGAATAAAAACAAGACAGGCGGCCGGCCTGTTTTGTGGAACAGGAAGTGTATCAGAAGCACCTGACGCTCGTGATAAGTATCAAGGTCTCTGCCACGTGCCACAAGGCTTATCTCTCGCTCTCAAAGCTGCTTTTGTTTCTCTGTCTCACTCATGAGGAGCTACAATCTCCAGCAGAACAATCGTCTTTCAGTCACACACACGCTGTCGAAGGACAGCACAACACACTCAGGTCCGCACGCCACCGTTATCATTCCCACAAACCACAGAGAGAATCGAAAGCGACGAGAGGAGGGAGTCGAGTTATGCTTTCAAACAGATAGTTCCTCTAAAAATAAGAAATAGTCATAAATCACTCATCCTCACGATGTTGCAAAACATTCCCCCCCAAAAATCATTACTACTGGTGACCCTCTACGTCTGTCTGTGGGTTTTGCGAATAATTAAAGGACAACTTCGGTGAGAAATGACCCTAGGGGTAACTAACAGATGGTTAGTGAGTAGATCGTTCTCTGGATATCTCTAAAAACAGATTAGCTTATAACGCGAGTATATGGGGCACAGAGTAAGTAAAATTAAACCGCTAGTTAATACCACTAACAGCTCAAAATAGCCTCACACTAACACGGCAGCATAATGAGGGTCCCTACATGCAGACCGCAGCATTGAGTTATCCTTTAAAGGTCCTGTTCTTTGCGATTCCATCTTTCAAACTTTAGTTAGTGTGTAATGTTGCTGTTAGAGCATAAATAATACCTGTAAAATTATAACGCTCAAAGTTCAATGCCAAGCGAGATATTTTATTTAACAGAAGTTTCCTTTCAAAGCCTACAGCGAGCGGCCGGTTTGGACTACACCGCTGCACTTCCTGCTGTGATGACGTCACTAGAACCGTTTGTTGACTAAAGCTCCGCCCACAAGAACACGCAAAATACTGTGTTTTTTTACACGCCAAACATGAACTCATGTTATATTACACACTGTGAACACAATCAAAGCTTTGAAAACACACGAAGAACGAGACCTTTAACCAATGAAAAGCCTTAAAAAGAGCTTGTGAATAAACCCCGTAACTCCATTGGTTCCTCAAACTGTCAGTCAAACCTCATTACTCCTCCCACCTCAGCAGTCATATAGACACATTTTTATGTTAGTTTAATAGTACTTTATGGAGTTGGTCACCATCCATTTATATTGTATGGAAAAGAGCAGCATGAACATTCTGCTAAACATCATCATTTCACGGATGAAAGGTCATACACACTGAAATAAATATTGTGTAGAAACAAATCCATCATCAGTCCATCTATCCACCATCCATACATCCCTTCATCATCAGCCCATCCATCCATCCATCCATCCATCCATCCATCCATCCATCCATCCATCCATCCATCCATCCATCCATCCATCCATCCATCCATCCATCATCAGTCCATCCATCCATCCCTTCATCATAAGTCCATCGATCCATCCATCCCTTCATCATCAGTCCATCCATCCATCCCTTCATCATCAGTCCATCCATCCATCCATCCATCCATCCATCCATCCCTTCATCATCAGTCCATCCATCCCTTCATCATCAGTCCATCCATCCATCCATCCATCCATCCATCATCAGTCCATCCATCCATCCCTTCATCATCAGTCCATCCATCCATCCCTTCATCATCAGTCCATCCATCCATCCATCCACCCACCCATCCATCCATCCATCCATCCATCCATCCATCCATCATCATCAGTCCATCCATCCATCCATCCATCATCATCAGTCCATCCATCCATCCATCCATCCATCCCTTCATCATCAGTCCATCCATCCCTTCATCATCAGTCCATCCATCCATCCATCCATCCATCATCAGTCCATCCATCCATCCCTTCATCATCAGTCCATCCATCCATCTATCCATCCATCCACCCACCCATCCATCCATCCATCCATCCATCCATCCATCATCATCAGTCCATCCATCCCTTCATCATCAGTCCAT
>NC_090196.1:32139557-32147057 GCF_024679245.1 Pseudorasbora parva | reverse complement strand
TGTGTGTGTGTGTGTGTGTGTGTGTGTGTGTGTGTGTGTGTGTGTGTGTGTGTGTGTGTGTGTGTGTGTGTGTGTGTAGAAATTGTATATTATTTGAATTTTGGTATTATCCTGACTGTGCATTATGTGATTGCGCAATAATTACGATTTGTACTATAATAATGAGCAATGAGTGTAATGTAACGAGTGGATTGTGTAATATTGTGAATTGTGCAATGTATGTAATGTGAGGTGTGTGCAATAATGTTGAGCGTGTAGTTTAAGGATATGCAATAATGTTTGATGATGCAGTGGCCCTCTGTGACCCCAGCTCCTGGGACGACGGATGGAAACTATAGCCGTTTGCTACAATCTGGTGTGTTTACATTCATGTATGATCATGCCTGTTCATTAACACACACTGTCCCTAATAAATAAAATAAATCTAAATATTCTAAATGTATTCTCGCAATTTCAGATGTTTAAATCTCAATTCCGACTTTTCCCCGCACTCATTAATTTTTATAGCGCAAATCTGACTTTTCTCCCAACTACTATTTTTTTTATCTCACAATTCTGACTTTATTCTTTCAATTACAAATGTTTTAATCACAATTCTGAGTTTTCTCTCACAACTACGAGTTTTTATCTCACAAAATGTTTTTCGAATTAAAGTTAAATAAATGAATGAGCTTACTCAAATAATTCAAGTTAAGCGCAATGAAAATGTATGAGTACAAAATACCAGTTAAACTTTACAATTTCTTTATGTTCATTTTTTTTAGTTTTGCCAACTTATTCAAGTTCACAGTGTAGTATACGTTAGGCTAAATTAATAAGCGCTGTTAAAATGTTTATCCTTTATCATAAAAACATCTTGATGCATGTTAACAAACTGAATTTAATAATAAAATAACCGGTAACACTATAGCATTGGGAACACATCCACTATTAGCTACGACTTTTGCCTCAACAATCTCCTAATTTATTGCTTATTACAGTTTTTCTCAGTTGCTAAAACACTAAAACCCATCGGCTGAACAAATTTCTCAGTTGCCTGAACTCATTTAGCTATTTTTGCAGTCTTTTTTCAATACCTTAAATCATTTCACATGGTAAAACACAATTTGCAGATCTCACTTAGACTTGTCAGCAAAACTCTAAACACATTCTCATTGTCAAGACACATTCTGCACTCTAATGCACACGTCATCCATACGGGTTAACACAAGTGGCAACAATCAAATACAAATGGAGAACACAATGTCATTGATTGAACACAACCACTCAAAACTGATTGAACCTATTTCAAATGATGAGACACAACCAATATAAGTACAGTGCATTGTAGGCTGTATACTGTACAATTAACAAATCATATTGCCCTGAACATGTGGCTTTCCATTTGTTGACAGTAGGTACTGACTGCTCAATAGATTTTGACCGGTTGCAGGTTCATATCAACAAAGAACATTACAGTATCACAGAAACAAAGGACACGTTTGTGAGATGCAGAGTACAGTACTGTACACTCTAAAAAAATCTGGGTAAAAAACAACCCAATGTTGGGTCAAATATGGACTAACCCAGCGGTTGGGTTGTTTTAACCCAATGTTGGGTCAAATATGGACTAACCCAGCGGTTGGGTTGTTTTAACCCAATGTTGGGTCAAATATGGACTAACCCAGCAGTTGGGTTGTTATAACCCAATGTTGGGTCAAATATGGACTAACCCAGCGGTTGGGTTGTTTTAACCCAATGTTGGGTCAAATATAAACTAACCCAGCGGTTGGGTTGTTTTAACCCAATGTTGGGTCAAATATGGACTAACCCAGCGGTTGGGTTGTTTTAACCCAATGTTGGGTCAAATATGGACTAACCCAGCGGTTGGGTTGTTTTAACCCAATGTTGGGTCAAATATGGACTAACCCAGCGGTTGGGTTGTTTTAACCCAATGTTGGGTCAAATATGGACTAACCCAGCGGTTGGGTTGTTTTAACCCAATGTTGGGTCAAATATGGACTAACCCAGCGGTGTGGTTATTTTTACCCAGCGATTGGGTTTTCTTAAGCAAATATTTAACCTAACCGCAGGATTAAAACAACCCAATCGCTGGGTTAGTCAATATTTGACCCAACATTGGGTTAAAACAACCCAGCATTTTTTAGAGTGAACAAAACCTACCCAATGGGGTGACAATGCAAATCATATGCACTAATTTTGCCGTATAAATCGCACAATAAATACAATTTGTGATGTATATCTATTTCATGAGAATGAGTTGGTAAAAATAGGGCTACAAGCAAGAGGAAGAACAAAAAATTGCAAAGCAAAGCAGAGTAGCAAAAATTTCTGACCAATTTTGAGCTACTATGACGGAACATGTTTTCATTCATCGCAAGACAATGACAGAAAAATATGAAATTAATTTTGAGATTAAAAATTTCCTTCTGCCTGAGAACTGTTTTGAACAATGTGCTTTCTATTTTTTTGCGGTTTTGTTTTCTGATTGCTTGATAGTGTTTATCATTTTGATCACTTTGTTTATGATTTGAGAGCAGGGTTTGATTTTGAGCACAGGGAAAACTGTTTTGAGGCGAAAGTTTCATTTTGCAAGAGGAGTCAGAGGTTTTGTGAATAGTGCTTGAAGAGGAGGTTTTGTGTTTAATGGTTTCAGAAAATGGAGCATAAAATGAAACTCAACTCAAAAAAGTGTAATGTCTTACATGTCTCCCGTATGAAACACTTGCCAACTTGGCCACAACTTTCTATAGATCAGAATATCCTAAATATCTGTGACTCTGTTAAGATCTTAGGAGTAACCATTCAGAGTAACTTAAAATGGGACGGACAAGTGGACCACATGTTTTCCTCAGCTAATAGAAAGCTTTTTGCTTTCCGCCGGCTAAAGAAATTTGGATTTCATGATCAAGAACTGGTTACCATCTACACTGGGTACGTACGTCCAGTGCTAGAGTATACAGTCCCAGTTTGGCATAATTCCTTGACCACTGACCAAATTAAAAGGTTGGAAAGAGTGCAGAAAAGAGTTTGTAAAATCATACTGGGACGAAGGTATGAAGGATATTCTGATGCCCTCTCTTTTCTTGGATTGAGTACACTAGCAGAGAGACGAGCCCAATTGAGCCTTGATTTTGTTAGGAAGCTATATAAGTCTAGCTTTAGAGATTGGCTACCACCACTCAGGGAGCAGCTGACTGGACGCCAGATGAGGAACTCTTCTAAACTCACAACCCCCAGATGCCGAACGGACCAATTCAAGAGATCACCTATTCCATATATGTTTAGACTTTTAAATGATTATGGATTTTAAATAGACTTCGCATACCTTTAAGTATTTTATTTTCCTTTTTCTTTTAATCTTGTATTTTTAACTTGAGTAAATATGCTTTGATAATTCACTGTAACCGCAAAATAATTCAGTGTTCCCCTACGACAAACGTCTTTGGGTACCTGTAATGAAGCTGATAAAGTCAATAAACAATAAACAAAAGAAATAGTGTTTTAGCAATTGAGAAAAACTGTAATAGTAAGTAAGTTAGTTTTTGTAGCTTTTAAGTTTAGGAATTGGGTAGGACTAAGGGATGCATGCAGAATAAGGCATTAATATGTGCTTTATAAGTACTTATAAACAGCTAAAATCCTAGTTATATGCATGCTAATAAAAAAACCCACGAATTAATAGAGAGAACTGAACCCTGAAATGAAGTGTCACCAAATAACCAAACCCCACAATGTATAAGTCACGAAGCAGGAACTCAGATTCCTGCGCTTGATTTCGCCTTCCTTTGAATGTGTGGAATTTCCCTGCCGATAACCGTCAGAAACACGAAACTATTTCATCTTTAGATCACAAACTATTCACCCAATGCTGCGTTTACATTGGAGCCCGATCAGCTTCCAGAGGAACACTGCGCTTCACTCGCTCGCTGTAAAAAAACACCAATCGGCTTCTGTCAGGTTAGAAGATGGCAAATTATGTCACAGGATCATCATCTGAACATCTCACGGGAAAAACTGAAGCCGAGCCACCATACATGTTCTTACTGTCAGCGTGTGAACAGAGTACAGATGAATGAAACGTGACCAGAGGTGACTGCATTTCAGCTTCGGTTTCTCCCACGGGTTCATCTTTCTCCTCTTCTTTATTTACATCCTGACATCTTCCTGTCAACTTTTCTCAGTGGATTGTGTTGAGGCCGTTCACACGGGTTCATAAACAGCGGCTGAATGAATCTCCAAAATGTGTTTGTAAAAATGTAGGCCTACTTGATAAACTCGATCCACTGGCCAACATGATGTCAGTCTGTCACACGTGTACATCTAGCCTAAAGGCCCGTTCGCTATAACGATAATCAGCGATCAGCGGACCATATCGTTCTGTTTAATCTAAGCTCTGCTATGGTTTTGTCGCCTGTCGCTTTAAATGCTTGAGGTCTTTAAAGCAGGATGGATTCTGATTGGCTGTCAATCATTCAACTGTTATCTTTCATCAGCTGGAAAAAAAAAGACAAAGCCACACTCTCAGAACATAAGGTCCTTTCAGCGCTATACGTATTTGGAACCCCTAAACGGTTCTATATAGAACCCTTTTTAAGTGCCAAAAGGGTTCTTTCTTGTCATTACAGAACTTTTTTAGCATAAAAGGTTATTTGGAGTTGACTCTAAATGCTTATTTTATTTTTTTATTTTATTATTATAATTATTTTTTACCTTTTTAGCATAAAAGGTTCTTTGGAGTTGACTCTAAAAGCGTTTATTTATTTATTTATTTATTTGTTTGTTTGTTTGTTTGTTTATTTATTTATTTATTTATTATTTTACCTTTTTAGCATAAAAGGTTCTTTGGAGTTGAACTCTAAAAGCGTTATTATTATTTTATTTTTTTATTTTATTTTTCTTTACCTTTTTAGGATAAATGTTCTTTGGAGTTGAACTCCAAAGAATCGTTTTGCTAAAAAGGTTCTATAATGAAAAGAAAGAACCCTTTTGGCACTTAAAAAAGTTCTATATAGAAACGTTTAGGGGTTCCAAATATGTAGAGCTGACAAAACCTTTTCTTCTATGAGTGCAATAAATAGGGTTAGGGCAGGATTAGGTCGAGGGGCAGTTGCATGTAATTAGGCATCTTTTTCTGTTATTACTAACTACATGTAATAAGGACATTGTAAAATAATGTGTTACTGTGATTTGTTCACAGTAAGACATTTGTCATGCAATAAGAAAATAAATGGCATGAATTTTGATTTCATGGCAACTTTATATACATGCTATAAAACTGGACATCATAATCCAACACTATATACATAAAAAGTGTATCTACCTTTCAAAAGATTGGGGTCAGAAAGATATGTAAAGAAAAAATATTGTTCAACAAGGAATGCATTAAATTGATCAAACTTTTCAACTTTCTATCATTAAAGAATTAACGTTTCCACAAAAATGTCATTTTCAACATTGATAATAATGTTTGTCGAGCATCAAATCCTCATATGAGAATGATTTCTGAAGGATCATGTGACACTGAAGACCGGAGTAATGATGATAAATTCAGCTTTGATCACAGGAATAAATTACACTTTACTATACAGTATATTCACTTGGAAAACAGCCACTTTAAATTGTAATATGCTGGTTCTGACAGAAAGGTGTCAGAATACACAGAGCATCTCAGTTTGTTGCGTCAGGGTGACCTCTGACCCCTGACCCCGCCGAAAGCACCAACAGTGGCACGTGAGCATCAGAACTGGACCACGGAGTAATGGAAGAAGGTGGCCTGGTCTGAGGAATCACATTTTCTTCTACAACATGAGGATGGCCAGGTGTGTGTGTGTGGCTTACCTGGGGAACACATGGCTCCAGGATGCACTATGGGAAGAAGGCAAGCCGGCGGACACCACAGCACACCTTCAGGGGTCTGGTGGAGCCCATGCCTCGATGGGTCAGGGCTGTTTTGGCAGAATTTTTTTGATTGTTTTGATAGAATTTTTGAATGAATCTTGAAAGAAGTTATTTTTTTTGTTGTTGGTGGTGATTTTAAAGGGATAGTTCACTTTGAAATTAAATGTTGATATGTTTTAGCTTACCTCATGGGCATCCGAGATGTAGAAGTATTTGTTTCCCCAGTAGTTTCAATTTTGATCATTTTAGGTCAAACCGTTCTTGTCTGTGCCTCACATAATGCAGGTCTATGGTCACCACCTCAAAGAGCACACACAGAGTCCAAATTGAACAATCCCCCATCGTAAGTTCACACTGATGGCCTAAGACACGAAACGAGCGGTTTGTGTGAAAAAACTAACAGAATTTATATCGTTTTTACCTCACTACGTCCGACTGATCCGAGGGCGTGTGTGCGTGTTTCCTGTTGTGTACAAGAGGTAAAAACGATATAAATACTGTTTGTTTTTTCACACAAACCGCTCGTTTCGTGTCTTAGGCCATCAGTTTGAAAAATTGAAACTACTGGGGAAACAAAAACTCCTACATCTCGGATGCCCATGAGGTAAGCTAAAACATATCAACATTTAATTTCAAAGTGAACTATCCCTTTAATCCTCATCCTGACCTCTGACACGTTCTGCTGAATGAGCGACAAAGTCGACCTTAAACACACAAACTAGGTCTTTGTCCACCTGCTGTCCTCCTCCTCAGCACGACACTCCTGTCTTCCGTCCTTTTTGTCCATTTCCAGCCCAGGGACAGTCACTCTGTCTGCCCAGCGTGGTATTTTTAGATTGTGGGTAAACACGAGCAGCGCCCGTCTAACCTTCCCTCCCCTTCGGTGCTGAAAGAACACAGTCAGGGGCGACTCACAGGCCTCTTTTAGCACCGCTGCGTGTTGACTCAGGCGGACAGAAATAGAGTCACAGAGGAAATAAATACAGGTAACGCATTCAGGGCAGAATTCACAGATTTCTATTTCTGAATCGCGAGCCGCTCCGGTAGGTCTCTGGGACGTGCGACGGACGAGCCGGGCGTATGCGGCCTGGAATCTCATGAAGGAGAATAAAATAACACGACTCAAAATGAAGATCTGGCTCTTGTGGATAAGGTGAATCAAGGTTATAAATATATGGATAGGAAAATGGACATTAAGAAATCACTCACTTTATGTTAACCAAGGCTGCGTTTATTTGATCAAAAATGCAATTTTTTTTATATTTTTGCGATTTAAAGGGGGGGTGAAACACTCAGTTTCAGTCAATCTCATGTCAATCTTGAGTCCCTATAGAGTAGTATTGCATCCTTCATATCTCCGAAAAGTCTTTAGTTTTATTATATTTATAAAAGTAATATTAGCTGTACCGAGTCTTTCCGGAAAAAACCGAGCGGCTGGAGGCGTATCGTGTGGGCAGAGCTAAAGAATGACGAGCGGTGACATCCTCAAGCGTGGAGAAGCCCATGGCTATCGATCTCAGCTAATAGAGATATGATCCAGAATCAGATCTGAGGCAGAAATAAATTGAACAGGAGAAACAGCAGCAGCAGGACGTCCGT
>NC_090196.1:32127057-32134557 GCF_024679245.1 Pseudorasbora parva | reverse complement strand
CTTTTATGGACATATGGTCTTAAGAAAACAATAAACTACAAATAAATAAGTAAAAAAAATTACAAATATAAAATAAATTTGTATATATTTTATATTAAAATAAATACAAATTTATTTTAAATAAATACATTTTATTTAAAATAAAATAAATATATATATTTTTAAATAGATTACACATAGTAATCTATTTCTAAGATTACTATTAATCTTGATTCCAAATAGTAATCTTGAATAATTAATCTTGATTACAAATAGTGGATCACTATTTGTAATCAAAAAATGTTGCGGACCACCTCATAACACATAATAAAATATGTCTACACACAGTCCTGCCTGAATTAATCCGCATCTCTAAATAGGCTTACTAGCACTAAAACTATAACTAGTCATCCCATCAGTCCAACAGGCTTGTTAAAGGAAAGTTTACTGCACACAACCGCTGCCACATATTTCATTTATTTACTCAAGCGCCCTAATGCTAAATAGCTTTCGCAGTATTTTCTCTTCACCCTCCTTTTCTTTGTTTTTTATGTTGAATCTGGCTCATAGATGATCCGACTCACTGTCAATCTCTTCATTTTTTGTAACTTCTGCCTCTGTCTCTTTTCTCTTCAGAGAACCCGTTGCTATCCACCGATCCATAACGGCACTGAACTTGAACGTCACGGCCGAGCGCCACTAGGCCATTTTAGTAATCGCACAATAAAGTGACAATTTCATACAAATGTTATATCAATATAGGCCTACAAATTCTTTTTACATTTTATTTTTATGGGAATTTTCTGGTAAAATGAAGGTAAATAAATATTATTTTATTTTATTTTGCCTTTCCACGGACTGCCTGCAGTACCCTCATGGACCACTAGTGGTCCGCGGACCACAGTTTGGGAATGACTGAGCTAGAACATCATTTCATGGTGGCATCAAGTTTTGAACACATGTTTTCTTCAGAAAGAGTCCAAAATCTAGTTTGGGAATATTGTAGAAGCGAGGGGATTTGTACAAACATCATGATTGATGTCTGCTGATGGTTGGTTAGTCCTCAGTTTGGCAAACAGCACAGAAAGAACGAAGACAGACCGTCCCCAGCCGCATCTCTGAGAGAAGACAACAGAAGCTGCACACAAGCCCTCCACCCACTTCTGTGAGACATAAATAACGTCTCTATGAGCTGAATGAAACAAATACGGCCCGTCAAAAGGCCAAGCTTTCGACTTTATTTTTTCAGGCCAGCAGGATGGACGACGGTGGCAGCGACTCACTCTTCTTATGATGTTTGGACCTGGTTTCTTCCCACAGCTGTGCAAACCTTCACCAGGAAAACAGCAGCGACATTCCTGCCGGGTCCAGATCCATCCAATCCCAGCCCGGCCAGGCTCCGTCACGGAGGGCGTCCAAAAGCAACAGCTGCCTCTGGCCCCGCAGAGCCCTTCCTCCAGAGGCACGCGCCTCATGCCGCTAATCGAGTTTCCGTGGGAGGCGGAGGGGAGTTTTGCTCATGTTCATGTGGATGAACTCAGAGTTGGTTTTGTCAAATTAAATAGTAGCGACAGGCAATGGAGGTCAAATATTCAAGAAGGGAGAGCTGGAGAGCAGAGGCCGACTGGGGGAGTGAGAGCGAGGGCCTGTTGACGTATATGAAGCAGGCTTGTTTTAATAGCGATAAGCTTCAAGCAACTTTTCAAAACAGAACAGCAAAGACTGTTGAAAATACGGTCAGGGAGCACAAATTGGATGGGGGGGGGGGGGGGTCAGAACTCCTTCAGACTGTTATCTGACTAACGGATGTGTCTCCCACGCTCGACCGCTGCACTGCTGAGGAGGTCACACGTTTAAATCTAAACGCAAGTTTAATGTATGGCTGAGTGGCCCATCATTACTACAATTATAACTCAGAGCTGGGCATTTGGACATGTTTACATGATTACGCTCCTCTCTCTTGAGTTACTACCCAGAACACCTTAACAATAATAACACTAAATATAAAAAATTGGTGCATAACATCCTACAACCACCTGCGAAATCCTTGAAACCACCCAGAACACCAAAACAACCCCTAAAAACACCATATAAACCACCTGAACACTCACACAACCCCTAACAATACCCAAGAAACCACCCATAACACGCAAACAACCCTTCACAACACCATAGAAACCACTCAGAACACTCACACAACCCCTAACAACACCCTAGAAACCACCTGAACACTCACACAACCCCCAACAACACCTTAGAAACCACCTGAACACTCACACAACCCCTAACAACACCATAGAAACTACCCATAACACTCACACAACCCTTTACAACACCCTAGAAACCACCCAGAACACTGAAACAACCCCTAACAACACCCTAGAAACCACCCAGAACACTCACACAACCCCTAACAACACCCTAGAAATCACCTGAACACGCAAACAACCCTTCACAACACCCTAGAAACCACACAGAACACTCACAGAACCCTTCACAACACCCTAGAAACCACCCATAACACTCACACAACCCCTAACAACACCCTAGAAACCACCTGAACACTCACCCAACCCCTAACAACACCCTAGAAACCACCTGAACACTCACACAACCCCTAACAACACCATAGAAACTACCCATAACACTCACACAACCCTTTACAACACCCTAGAAACCACCCAGAACACTGAAACAACCCCTAACAACACCCTAGAAACCACCCAGAACACTCACACAACCCCTAACAACACCCTAGAAATCACCTGAACACGCACAAAACCCCTAACAACACCCCAGAAACCACACAGAACACTCACAGAACCCTTCACAACACCCTAGAAACCACCCATAACACTCACACAATGCCTAACAACACCCTAGAAACCACCTGAACACTCACACAGCCCCTAACAACACCCTAGAAACCACCTGAACACTCACACAACCCCTAACAACACCATAGAAACCACCCATAACACTCAATTAACCCTTCACAACACCCTAGAAACCACCCAGAACACTGAAAGAACCCCTAACAACACCATAGAAACCACCTGAACAGTCACACAACCCCTAACAACACCCTAGAAACCACCTGAACACTCACACAACCCCTAACAACACCCAAGAAACCACCCATAACTCGCAAACAACCCTTCACAACACAATAGAAACCACTCAGAACACTCACCCAACCCCTAACAACACCCTAGAAACCACCTGAACACTCACACAACCCCTAACAACACCCTAGAAACCACCTGAACACTCACCCAACCCCTAACAACACCCTAGAAACCACCTGAACACTCACACAACCCCAAACAACACCCTAGAAACCACCTGAACACTCACATAACCCCTAACAACACCCTAGAAACTACCCATAACACTCAAACAACCCTTCACAACACCCTAGAAACCACCCAGAACACTGAAACAACCCCTAACAACACCATAGAAACCACAAAGAAAAGTCAAACAACCCCTAACAGCACCCTAAAAAAAACAATAACACTCAAACAACCCTTTAAAACACCCTAGAAACCACCCATAACACATACATAACCACCTATGACACCCTAAGAACCCCCAAACACCTCTTAGAAACCACTTAGAGCACCCTAGCAACCACATCTGACACCCTAACAACCACCAACCACCCCTTAGAAACCACCAACAGAACCCCAGAAACCACATATGACACCCTAGCAACCCACCAATGACTCCCTAACAACCACCTATGACACCCTAGCAGTGTCAGTGACAGTGCACAAAACCCACTCACATTCTCTTCAGAATAAATAGAAAGCTTAAGCTACTTCTTTTTTTTTTTAGCTTGAACTTTTATTTCTTCTTCTTTGGTTTCCTCATTCTCCAAATCAAATATAGCAGGACGGATATTTGCACTTATTTTTAGCCTCAGTCAAATGTCAACTCATAAAAGATAAACAAACGACCTGGTCCAGGAAGAGGAAGTTCTGTATCGGGACGAATACGATCCAAATATGTGAAGCAAACTCCCGTGAGGGAAACAGATCTGAGGAATGAGCATAAACAATAGACCCAGAGAACAATCTCAACAATCTTGTAAAATAAAACTACATTTTTAGCTGTGGATGCCAAGGCATTGCTATGCAGTCGCATGAGTTACCAACATTCCATAATTGGTAAAACTGAGAAAACGAGTCGGTGTTAATCCTAACGTGCCGACAGGTATGCGATGCCGTTGGATTGCTGTTCATTCGTTGGGACAGGACAATGGTAATAATAACCGGCTGGGTCAGTGACAAACACAGGGTGGAGATTCATTTGTGATGCACAACGCCCTCATTAACTGTAATTAAAAAGCTCACCGATCATAATTTATCTAACGGCTGTAACATTTATTAGCATTGGATGTTTTGGTACACTAAAAATTATTTAAAATTGGTTACCTTAAAATGTTAAGTTCATTGGAATTAAAAAAAAAAATAGTTAGTACAATGAGTTAATACAATGAACATTTTTGAGGATCTACAACCTTTATTAAAATATGATTAAAAGATTGTGTAAGCATATTGGGTAATTGTGTGTTTTGTTTGTGATGATGCAGTGAAACATGCCAGATTGTGCTTTTTTATGATTTATCACATTGTTTATGTGGTTCAGATACAATAATATTTTGAGTTTCTATTTATTAAACCAATTTCCTTCATTTGGTCAACTCAAATTTTTGATTTCAATAAACTCAAAGTTTTAAGGCAACCAGGTTACTTACTTTTTTAAGTTAAACCAACAATATTTTTTTTTTTACAGTGTTCTGTTTAAAGCAAGAACATTTGCACAAGCACAACAGAGCTAAAGTGAAAGTCAAACATGTATCGTCACCGTGAATGGTCAAACTGGTTCAAACGCATTCAAAACCAGTGTGACCAGTATAACTACCAAGAATAGAGAGTGAAAGAACTGTACTTATGTAAATCACAGATTTTAACCTCTAATAAAACATTCTGATGTCATTTTCTGTTTTTGAAAGGTATGCATGCAGCTTTTACTTTATCTGATCCAAAATGAATTAATAAAACATTCCAAGATAATGAGAAACAAATTCAGTCACCTATCTAAACTGTCTGTGGTCGGAGGTAAGAAGAACATCTCCTGCGGCTCAACCTGGCCAAGCCTGAGTTTCTCGTCTTCCCTGCCAATCCCACTCTTCATCTCGCCTTCACCATCCAGCTATAGGCTCATCCTCGATTGCTCAGAAATCTTGGGTAACCTTTAATGACCAGCTGACCACATTTCAAAGACCGCTCGGTCATGCAGGTTTACGCTGCACAACATCAGGAAGATCAGACCGTTCCTGACAGAACTCACAACACAGTAGTAATGTGTGGTTCATGAACGATTCATTTTTGAATGAATCTTTAATATGACTCGAGTTCTCAGAGAGTGATTCGTTCATTTTGAGCTGACTGCGCAACATCCCATATGTTCTGTACAGGAAACAGAATTGGTTCGTTCATCTCTCGAGCCTTCGAGTCATTCGTTCATCAAGTCCCAGCCCCACAGACAAAGCTATGCAGTCTGTACCGGAAACTTCTCATTGTCACCTAATCATGGTCTTGAGAAATGATTCATTCTTTTGAGTCTTCGGACCGAGTCTCTTGCGTCACGTGACGTGACAGCCGTGTTGGATACAGAAATTAGTTCATTCACAACCTTCCTCACAAACAAGTGCATAGTTTTTTTTAGCTAGTATAAATATTGATTTTCCTATGAATCCTGGACACTTTGGGTTGGTCTGAATGGATTCTAAATGTTTATATTAATGTTGTATATGTTGTGAGACACTGAACCGGCGCGGTCATGTGACAAAAGAACGAGACTCGGAGTCAGACCCGAAGACTCGAGAGATGAACTGTCTCTGCATTCAGCCTACGGGGACTTAAACAAACGAATTGAACCCAAAGACTTGACAGATGAACTAATCTTTTCTGTTTCCGGACACATGTATTAGCCTACATCTGTGGCTGTCACGGCCCAGATCGACAGAACTAACGGCTCGAACCAGAAGTCACGAGAGGTGTACTAATATTTCTAGTTCTGCCAGAAAGACTCGGGAGAATAAATACTGTGACAATTATCCATTTATTAACAACCCAGCAAGTAAAAAAGTACTTTGGCATAGGCCCCGTCCATAGCTCACAATCAGAGGGTCCGGACTCTGCATATCCTGCCTGAAGACGAAGGAAGAGGCGCAGCTGACCCTCCCGTGAGGTATGGAAGGGACCATCCTGGTGGTGGTGGGGTAAAGTAGGGAAGGATTTGACTTGGAGGTGGTGGGGAGGATGGCGGTGAATTTGGGCGTCAGCATCTGCGAACTCAAACATGAGTAAGTACACTGTAAAAAATTTTGGTTGGTTTTTGTTGGTTTAACTTAAAAAAGTAAGTAACCTGGTTGCCTTAAAATTGTGAGGTAATTGAAATTAAAACTTTGAGTTGATACAATGAAGGAAATTAGTTTAATAAATAGAAACTCAAAATATTAATGTACCTGAACCACATAAAAAAATTGATAAATCATGAAAATAGCACTATCTGGCATGTTTCACTGCATCATCAGAAATAAAACACACAATTACCGAATATGCTTACAAACTCTTTTAATAATATTTTAATAAAGGTTGTAGAATCTCAAAAAATGTTCATTGTATTAACTCAAAATTTTAATTTCAATTAACTCAAAATTTTAAGGCAACCAGGTAACTTTTTTTCTAAATATTTTTTTACAGTGTACCGATCTTTTATACACCAGTATTAGAATGTGATTGGATAGATAGAAGTTGAAGTGACGTAACAATTAAATCTTCCTGTGCAGAACTTATGTTAAAGCTTTCATGGAACAGACGTAAATGCATAGGGACTAAAGAAAGAACCATTTGGATTGGGAAGTGAGGACTGCATATAGCCTGAAGCAAGCTAAGCAATTAATTAATTAATTAATTAATAATTTCTTTCTCAAAGTTTGGCCATGACTGCATTAGCTTGAAGTTTATTTTTTTATTCCAAAAGCACTAAATGTGTTGAAAAATGTAACATGTAACATTTTAATTATATTCAGCTTAAATGAACGAAATTAACAAAATGACTTGACATTTTTTTTTCATATTCCTGAGAGAGATTCAAAGATCCGAATCAGTAAAATGATCCGAACTTCCCACTACTACAACACAGCTTCTCGTCCAGGCCCTGGTCGTTTCCAGGCTTGACTACCATCTCGGAAACCATTCGGAACACCGAAACAACCTCTCACAACACCGTAGAAACCAACCAAAACACAGAAACAACCCCTCGAAACACCATAGAAACAACCCAGAGCCCCTAACAACACCCTAGAAACTACTTGAACACTCACACAACCCCTAACAACACCCTAGAAACCACCCAGAACACTCACACAACCCCTAACAACACTTTAGAAACCACCCAGAACACTCAAACAACCCTTCACAACACCCTAGAAACCACCCAGAATAC
>NC_090196.1:32102057-32122057 GCF_024679245.1 Pseudorasbora parva | reverse complement strand
GGGTCAGGTGTGGTGTGTGTGTGTTTAAGGGTAAGGGTTAGGGTCAGGTGTGGTGTGCGAGTTTAAGGGTAGGGTTAGGGTCAGGTGTGGTGTGTGAGTTTAAGGGTAGGGTTAGGGTCAGGTGTGGTGTGTGTGAGTTTAAGGGTAAGGGTTAGGGTCAGGTGTGGTGTGTGAGTTTAAGGGTAGGGTTAGGGTCAGGTGTGGTGTGTGTGAGTTTAAGGGTAAGGGTTAGGGTCAGGTGTGGTGTGTGAGTTTAAGGGTAGGGTTAGGGTCAGGTGTGGTGTGTGTGAGTTTAAGGGTAAGGGTTAGGGTCAGGTGTGGTGTGTGTGAGTTTAAGGGTAAGGTTAGGGTCAGGTGTGGTGTGTGTGAGTTTAAGGGTAGGGTTAGGGTCAGGTGTGGTGTGTGTGAGTTTAAGGGTAGGGTTAGGGTCAGGTGTGGTGTGTGTGAGTTTAAGGGTAGGGTTAGGGACAGGTGTGGTGTGTGTGAGTTTAAGGGTAAGGTTAGGGTCAGGTGTGGTGTGTGTGAGTTTAAGGGTAGGGTTAGGGTCAGGTGTGGTGTGTGTGAGTTTAAGGGTGAGGGTTAGGGTCAGGTGTGATGTGTGTGAGTTTAAGGGTAAGGTTAGGGCCAGGTTTGGTGTGTGTGTGAGTTTAAGGGTAAGGTTAGGGCCAGGTTTGGTGTGTGTGTGAGTTTAAGGGTAAGGGTTAGGGTCAGGTGTGGTGTGTGTGAGTTTAAGGGTAAGGTTAGGGTCAGGTGTGGTGTGTGTGAGTTTAAGGGTAGGGTTAGGGTCAGGTGTGGTGTGTGTGAGTTTAAGGGTAAGGGTTAGGGTCAGGTGTGGTGTGTGTGAGTTTAAGGGTAGGGTTAGGGTCAGGTGTGGTGTGTGTGTGTTTAAGGGTAAGGTTAGGGTCAGGTGTGGTGTGTGTGTGAGTTTAAAGGTAGGGTTAGGGTCAGGTGTGGTGTGTGTGAGTTTAAGGGTAGGGTTAGGGTCAGGTGTGGTGTGCGTGTGAGTTTAAGGGTAAGGGTTAGGGTCAGGTGTGGTGTGTGTGTGTTTAAGGGTAAGGTTAGGGTCAGGTGTGGTGTGTGTGTGAGTTTAAGGGTAAGGGTTAGGGACAGGTGTGGTGTGTGTGAGTTTAAGGGTAGGGTTAGGGTCAGGTGTGGTGTGTGTGTGAGTTTAAGGGTAAGGGTTAGGGTCAGGTGTGGTGTGTGTGAGTTTAAGGGTAAGGGTTAGGGACAGGTGTGGTGTGTGTGAGTTTAAGGGTAGGGTTAGGGTCAGGTGTGGTGTGTGTGAGTTTAAGGGTAGGGTTAGGGTCAGGTGTGGTGTGTGTGAGTTTAAGGGTAAGGGTTAGGGACAGGTGTGGTGTGTGTGTGAGTTTAAGGGTAGGGTTAGGGTCAGGTGTGGTGTGTGTGAGTTTAAGGGTAAGGGTTAGGGACAGGTGTGGTGTGTGTGTGAGTTTAAGGGTAGGGTTAGGGTCAGGTGTGGTGTGTGTGTGTTTAAGGGTAAGGGTTAGGGTCAGGTGTGGTGTGCGTGTGAGTTTAAGGGTAAGGGTTAGGGACAGGTGTGGTGTGTGTGAGTTTAAGGGTAAGGGTTAGGGTCAGGTGTGGTGTGTGTGAGTTTAAGGGTAGGGTTAGGGTCAGGTGTGGTGTGTGTGAGTTTAAGGGTAGGGTTAGGGTCAGGTGTGGTGTGTGTGAGTTTAAGGGTAAGGGTTAGGGTCAGGTGTGGTGTGGTGTGTGAGAGTTTAAGGGTAAGGTTAGGGTCAGGTGTGGTGTGTGTGAGTTTAAGGGTAAGGGTTAGGGTCAGGTGTGGTGTGTGTGAGTTTAAGGGTAAGGTTAGGGTCAGGTGTGGTGTGTGTGAGTTTAAGGGTAAGGTTAGGGTCAGGTGTGGTGTGTGTGAGTTTAAGGGTAAGGTTAGGGTCAGGTGTGGTGTGGTGTGTGTGAGTTTAAGGGTAGGGTTAGGGTCAGGTGTGGTGTGTGTGAGTTTAAGGGTAGGGTTAGGGTCAGGTGTGGTGTGTGTGAGTTTAAGGGTAAGGTTAGGGTCAGGTGTGGTGTGTGTGAGTTTAAGGGTAGGGTTAGGGTCAGGTGTGGTGTGTGTGAGTTTAAGGGTAAGGTTAGGGTCAGGTGTGGTGTGTGTGAGTTTAAGGGTAAGGTTAGGGTCAGGTGTGGTGTGTGAGTTTAAGGGTAGGGTTAGGGTCAGGTGTGGTGTGTGTGAGTTTAAGGCTAAGGTTAGGGTCAGGTGTGGTGTGTGTGAGTTTAAGGGTAGGGTTAGGGTCAGGTGTGGTGTGTGTGAGTTTAAGGGTAAGGTTAGGGTCAGGTGTGGTGTGTGTGAGTTTAAGGGTAGGGTTAGGGTCAGGTGTGGTGTGTGTGAGTTTAAGGGTAAGGTTAGGGTCAGGTGTGGTGTGTGTGTGAGTTTAAGGGTAAGGTTAGGTGTAAGGGAAGTGCCAACTGTGTAATTACATGCAGGTATTTTAAATGTAAGTACAATGTAAAAACATGTGTGTACACAATAAGTGCATAAATCAAATGAATAATTACAATCAGGGCTGGACTGGTAATGTGGCATACCAGTCATTTTCCCAGTGGGCCGACGCACTTTGGGGCCGATAGGTTATTTCTTTACTTGTGTCACTGACTGGTCCATCATGCAGCGACAGCGGCCCATTGGTTTGTCTTCTGAATTGTCAGGCCACAGTGAGAGAGACCTCCCCTCCATATTAGGCACTATTTTTATGTTTATTTTTTTATTTGAGTGCACATGAGGCATGGAACTATCTTATTTTGTGTTTCACGGAAGAGGGAAAGTCATACAGGATTGGAACGACATGGGGGTGAATAGGCTAAATGATGACAGCATTTAAAAGTAGATTTACTTTACTGCATCCTAGCTCAAAATCACCTAAGGTCCAATATTAAGTTTGTTATGTGCATTTGCAGTAAATATACATCATTATTTGTCCCTGTTCTAGTTTTATTTATTTCCTCTCTGGGCAAATAAATAGGGTTAGGGTTAGGTGTTGAATTTAAGGCCCTTACCCCAGCTGAAACATTCAAGGGGGAACTCATGGGCTGGTTGGGCTGGATTTGCCAGGGCCGAATTTTAGCCCCAGGCCAGCCCTGATTACAATGTTAGAACATAGTTAAGGCCACCTATACTGTAAACAATTATATGTTCAATAAGTTATGACAACATATGTTTTTACATTGTTTTAACTCATCAAAATAAGTTAAGAAATGTTAAACTTTTTTTTATTAGTTATACATGTAACTCATTTTTAAAGTCAGTTTAACATAATTTAAGTTGAAATAAGTCGATTGTACTGCAAAAATTCAAAATTTGTCTTTTTTTAAAGTGTAATATAAAGTGTGTCCGTTTATTTTCATACATAAAATAGATGGATTTTGGCTCATCATTTTTGGGGGTCCTTGGCATCATAAAGTTTGAAAACCCCTGAACTAGCCCTTTAAAGAGTGAAAGTGCGACACAACACACAGTCCTGCAGAGGCAAAACTGGCGGGAAAAGGGTCTTTGACAGACGTAGCGCTGTAACTCTATCCGCTGCTACTTAGTGCGGTGGCCACTGACAGCTCCTGCGCTCCAGTGCTTGATGGGATAGAGATGGAGGGCCTGCGGCGTGCCACGGAGAAATGCGACCCCGGCCGCCTCAGAGGCCCGCAGAGGCTGCGGCGCGGAGCCTGATAGCATTGTGCTGCAGAGAGGGATCCGGTTTCACACTGACATTAGCATGCTGAAATGGCCGCTCTGCGATCAGTTAGCGCTTATCTGATGCGCGATGCAGCGTCCACCTGTCAGCTGCTGGACTCACTCAGCTGAGGAGATAAGAGCCAGCCGCCTCGTGTTTGGAGGGATAATAAGCTGCGTTTAGAGCCGATAGTAGCAGACGCTGCCCTGCGGAGGGGCCACGCACACTCATTCTCGCACACACACACGTTTGTTTTTGTGACATATGGGGTCATTCCATAGGCGTAATGGTTTTTATACTGTACAAACCGTATTTTCTATCCCCCTACACTGCCCCTGCCCCTAAACCTACCCATCACACACACTCTTCCACTAAACCTACCCATCACAGGAAACATTCTGCATTTTTACTTTCTCATAAAAACTCCTCCTGTATGATTTATAAGCCTTTTGTAAAGTGGGGACATGGGTAATGTCCTCATATTTCACCCTCTCCTGTAATACCTGTCATACCCATGGCATTATACACATTTGTGTCCTCATATTTTACAAAAACAAGCACACACACATACACGTTGTGTTTCCATGTTTTATGGGGACTTTTTATAGGCATAATTGTTTTTATGCTGTATAAAATATATATTTTATCCCCCTACACTGCCTCTTTCCCTAAACCTACCCATCACAGGAAACATTCTGCATTTTTACATTTTCAAAAAATATCATTTAGTATGATTTATAAGATGTTTTCCTCATGGGGACCAAAAAATGTCCCGATTTCGGATATTCCCATCTATGTGGGGACATTTTGTCCCTAATCCCTATAATGTAGGGTTTACCAGGCCACCCATCCACCCACACCCACCCACCCACCCACACACATACACACACACACACACAAGTTTTTCTGCAGCTTGCATTTCAGGTATGTCTCAGGTTTTACTTTCTCTTAAAATCGGATCGCTTTTAGGCTTAGTGCTGACAGAAAACAGGACAAACGCCTCGCCGTTGCAGTCGGAGCGCATCTTCATCAGTCAGCTCTGAAACATCAGTGTGAAGAGAAACTCAAAGTTCACAAGAAGCTTTTCCTCAACGCTGATGCAAATACTGATTTATAGAAAGTTTCATACACACACAAACACAGAACAACGTGATGGTATCAGATATGACATTCAAGTATAAGTTTAATGTTTGAAAGAAATACATGTTTTTAAAAAGAAGTCTCTTATGCTCACCAAGGCTGCATTTATTTGATCAAAAATACAGTAAAAACATAGCCTGGATGCCAGCCGAACTTAGCCCCGCCCACAACATTTTTAGGTCTGGCAGTTCGGTCTGGCATCGCTCCATAGAGGAGTAATTATCCCCGAACAGAAACTGTTCTGACCAATGAAATCATCAGGGCGGGCTTTAGACGATGACGGACAGATGATCAACAGTAACGTAATCATCACGTCATCAAAGGCGCTTGGGTTATATTTACTCGAATCCTAAACGGAGAGCTTGTTTGTATCTGCATTCACCTTCACAATTTCTCTCAAAGATGATGATTATGTTGGGTAAGTACTCTGTGTATCAATAAATTGTTTTATTTTTTTACAACACCGACAAAGATCGTTTATTCCAGCGCGTGTGCAGACAGGGTTGCCAAGTTTTTACAACAAAACGCGCCAACTACTAGCCCTAAACAATAGCTTCTCGGGGGGTTCTACGGGGGAAAAATGGTGTTTGGGGGGTAAAATGTGTGTTATTTTGGCATGGTTGCCTGCTAAAATTCGCACTTACGGGTCTATATATCACATAATAGTCGCTTCAACCCTTGGACATAGTTACATAACCGCGGAAAAGAACGCGGACTTGGCAACACATTGCATTTGAGCTCTGTCTGTTGACATTTGACAATGCGTCGCTCTGTTTGGTTTGCTCCATTGGGCTGTGATTATGAGGCGTGTTTCAACCGAACCAGGAAAGACATCAATTGGATAGACGAAACACACCTCACAGCCCAATGGAGCGGTTTCAGACTCATATTCTAACTAGAATTGAGTATGACCACGTCAGGCTATTAAAAACAGACCTTTATTGTGAAATATTCCAGTGTAAATCAGCTGTTTTGGTGATTATATAGTACAATGTAATTTATTCCTGTGATCAAAGCTGTATTTATCATCATTACTCCAGTCTTCGGTGTCACATGATCCTTCAGAAATCATTCTCATATGAGGATTTGAAGATCAACAAACATTATGATTATTATTAGTGTTGAAAACCGCCGTGTAAACATTTGATTACGATTCTTTGAAAGCTTTCTATTTCAGATAAATGCTGTTCTTTTGAACCTTTTATTCATCAAAGAATCCTGGGGAAAAGTGAGCATATTCAACATATAAGACAGTCTGACCTGTAGTGCTGTAAGACTTTGAACATTAACACCTGAGCACTTTTGTGGGTTTGCTACCGTTACAGTTAAAAACCGTAAGGGTAAAAACGTAACAGGCAGACAACACCGCTACAACTAATACAATTGATAATGGCTGTGCGAATGATCAAGAATTGACAATAGTCAATTGTTTGGTGGCACAGAGAGGACCCCAAATAAAACTCTGCTTAGGGCCCCAAAAAACTTGGTCCGGCCCTGATATAGCCACACAATGCGTGCGGTTATTAATGTACAAAACACTCAGAAGTCGTCTTTATTTCATGATGGGAAGGGCTGGGCTCATGTTTGTGCTTCAAGTTTACAAGCTAGTCATATTATATGTACGACACGTGTACATTTTTTGGTCAAAATGCATGCTGCTCCCACAAATATTACACAACATAATAGCCAGGCTACTTCATAATTCCCCCAGTCTCTTGATGAAGACGGTTGCTATAAAAAAGCAAATGAGAAAACTTTGCTATTGTCAGTCATTTGAATAATATGTGACTGACATGTCAACTTTTTGCTTTGTAATATGTAAATGCTGGACTAGGAATTAATTCGTGCATGGCTGCACTAACAAGAAAAACGAATAAATAAACGGATAAAACCCCATGCATGCAAGACAACAGAAAGCAGGCGGATGTCTAAAGTTTATCTAAACCCGTGTCATTGAAGGCAAACAGCTCATCACTGGATGTTAGGCAAATGTTTGTTAAACGTGACACTGTGGTAAATTAACATTTGACATGTCATGTTTCTATTCAAGCATACTTATACATAAACAAACGCCCTTTGCACACGCCATATTCAGAAAAATATCAATTTCATAGGTTTTAAGATCATTTTAAAACGTGTAATACATACTTTTAATCCATTAAATTCAGGAAAACTTAAAGGGTTAGTTCACCCAAAAATGAAATGTATGTCATTAACTCCTCACCCTAATGTCGTTCCTCACCCGTAAGACCTCCGTTCATCTTCACACACAGTTTAAGATATTTTATATTTAGTCTGAGAGCGTATGCAAGTGTATGCACACTATACTGTCCATGTCCAGAAAGGGAATAAAAACATCATCAAAGTAGTCCATATGAGACATCAGTGGGTTAATAAGAGTCTCTTGAAGCAGAGAAAATACATTTGGGATCAATGATTCGGATCGTGTGTCAAACTGCCGAAATCACGTGACATTGGCGATACGAATCAACTTCTTAAACTGTGTGTGAAGATGAACGGAGGTCTTACGGGTGTGGAACGTCTTCATCAAAAGTTTGCATGCTATAGCTATTTGGGGGTCGGGGGAGCAGCATGTGTTTTGGCGAGAAAATGAAACCTCTGGCCATTGATTCGTTGGGTCGTTTATCAGTCACAGATTCTGTACGGACAATCTGACCCAATACGGCTTAGTTTTTCTATGTACCTTGCTCTTTTAAGCCGCAGAAGTGATTCTACACAGGCTATACCGGGTTAACACCATGCATTTCCATTATAGGGGAATATATTTCCCCCACGCCACGCCGCAGCTGACACGACGCCGACCGAGTCTATAGCGATGCTGCGTTTGGGTTCACAGGCCAAAGTAATTTTTGGTGAGCGTCTCTTTCTCACGGACCCTCATAACTAATAGAGTCCACGGTCCATAGATGGAGAACTTCCCCAACAAGCTCCTCTTTGTCTGTTTGCCACAAATTGACGAAGGAATGCGACAGAAAAAACAACAGCGGGATGGGAAAACTGCGCAGCCATGTAAAATGCACCACATTAATTAAGACAATTAGGGGACGAGGGCAATTTCACAAAGGACGTATAACAAGGTGATGGTGATTCAGGGGAGAAAGAAAGAGAGAGAGGGACAAAGAGAGACAGAGTAAGTCTCAGAGAAGGATTCTGAGCTGTGGGAAACATGGATGAAAGAAAAGAGTGAAAGAGACAGGACGGAGTAATAGATGACACTTTTACAAAACAGTTTTGCCATGCAAACTGCTAAAGATGCCATATATATATATATATATATATATATTATTATAAAGTTTGTGGAGACTGATTAGTTAAAGCATGATCACCACAAAAATATATTTGTGTGTGTGTGTGTATACACACACTGATCAGGTATAACAAAGGTGTGCTGTGGTATCTGGCACCAAGATGGCAGCAGCAGATCCTTTAAGTCCTGTAAGTTGCTGGATGGGGCTTCCATTGATCGGACTTGTTTGTTCAGCTCATCCCACAGATGCTCGATTGGATTGAGATCTGGGGAATTTGGAGACCAAGTCAACGCCTCAAACTCATTGTTGTGCTCCTCAAACCATTCCTGAAGCATTTGTGCTTTGTGTCAAGAGCATTATCCTGCTGGAAGAGGACACTGCCACACTGTGTATTCTGACACCTTTCTATCAGAACCAGCATTAACTTCTGGAGCAGTTTGTGCTCCAGTAGCTCGTCTGTTTGATCGGACCACACGGGCCAGCCTTCGCTCCCCACGTGCATCAATGAGCCAGACACACACACACACACACACACACACACACACACACACACACACACACACACACACACACACACACACACACACACACACACACACACACACACACACACACGCACGCACACAGTTTACTAGTTTTTACTAGTTTACTAGTTTTAATGTATACAATTTTTATGTAAACTGTCACTGTATAACCAAACAAAAGTCTACAAATCTAAAACATCTAATCCCAGCACATGCTAAACAGATAATACGATGTTGCAATGAAGCATTGTTAGTGCATTCAGATATGCTGTAAGAAAACAACACAGGCCTCGTGCGACACATACACGTTATGGGTCAACTGAACAAGGCTGAACACGCTCTCCTCGAGAGTTCCCCAGGTAGCATTTATCTCTATATGAGGGGAAGCACAATCTGAAACAGATGGTCTGGTGACTTCCTAACTGATGAATGACATTGCACAATGTACATGGTTACTGCATGCTTTGCTTTGCCTACTTGGAGAGTGAATACACTATATTGAGATTACGAAATCTGAAAATTGTATTGCCGATGCAAGGATATATCTCAAATGAATTAATGCCTCATACTCAACTGCAAATCTTGGCTGAGATGCATATGCTATTAAAGGAAGTGTCACTTATTAATGTTGCACGTACAGCAGGGCCCCACAGAGACATCCTTATTTTGACAGGCCAAACTGAAATAGTACCACACAAACTCAAGTACACCATTACACTAATATTTAAAGCACATTTAAGGTAATTGAATGGTCCTGTTATTTATGTATTAACTAACAACAGTCTTGGGTGAATTAACCCAAAGCTAGTATCTCAAAAACTTGAAAAACAGTTTTGGGAAAATTCCTTTTAAAAGTAATGTGTTACAATACTACATTACTCCCTAAAAAAGTGCTCCCTAAATTGGTACATGAAAAGTTATGTGTTACATTACTTTTGTGTTACTTGTTCTCAACTTAAATTTTAATTATTGCTTAGTTTGCAAGTAAAATTAATAAATGCATGCTCACATTTTGTTAACTCAATATGACTGTGATTACGTCATTACATATAGGGCACAGCTGAGTAGTAGTTCACCATTTGCTGCAGCAGTTGCAATGCACTTTCAGAAACCCTACACCTTCCCCAGCTCAGGTATATTATATTGTACAACAACAGCATGTCTTACTTGCTCACAGCAGCATGTCATATGTGTGTATGTATTTACAGTGGCAAGTCCCATACTTGTTCTGCAGCAGTAACAGCAGCAATAACAGCAACAACAGCAGCAATAACAGCAGGAATAACAGTAACAGCAGCATCAATAACAGTAACAGCAACAGCAATAAAAGTAACAGCAGCAATAAAAGTAACAGCAGCATCAATAACAGTAACAGCAGCAATAACAGTAACAGCAGCATCAATAACAGTAACATCAACAGCAATAACAGTAACAGCAGCAATAAAAGTAACAGCAGCATCAATGACAGTACCAGCAGCATCAATGACAGTAACAGCAACAGCAATAACAGTAACAGCAGCAGCAATAACAGCAACAGCAGCAACAATAACAGTAACATCAGCAATAATAAACAGTAACAGCATCAGCACTAACAGTAACAGCATAAGCACTAACAGTAACAGCAGCAGCAATAACAGTAACAGCAGCAGCAATAACAGTAACAGAAGCAGCAATAACAGTAACAGCATAAGCACTAACAGTAACAGCAGCAGCAATAACAGTAACAGCAGCAGCAATAACAGTAACAGCATAAGCACTAACAGTAACAGCAGCAGCAATAACAGTAACAGCAGCAGCAGTAACAGTAACAGAAGCAGCAATAACAGTAACAGCAGCAGCAGTAACAGTAACAGCAGCAGCAATAACAGTAACAGCAGCAGCAGTAACAGTAACAACAGCAGCAATAACAGTAACAGCAGCAGCAATAACAGAAAATGCAGCAGCAATAACAGTAACAGCAGCAGCAATAACAGTAACAGTAGCAACAATAACAGTAACAGCAGTAGCAATAACAGTAACAGCAGCAGCAATAACAGCAACAGCAGCAGCAGCAATAACAGTAACAGCAGCAGCAATAACAGTAACAGCATCAGCAATAACAGTAACAGCATCAGCAATAATAGTAACAGCAGCAGCAATAACAGTAACAGCTGCAGCAATAACAGTAACAGCAGCAGCAGTAACAGTAACAGCAGCAGCAATAACAGTAACTGCAGCAGCAATAACAGTAACTGCAGCAGCAATCACAGTAACAGCAGCAGCAGTAGTAACAGTAACAGCAGCAGCAATAACAGTAACATCAGCAGCAGTAACAGTAACAGCAGCAGCAGTAACAGTAACAGCATCAGCAATAACAGTAACAGCAGCAGCAATAACGGTAACAGCAGCAGCAGTAACAGCAGCAGCAATAACAGTAACAGCATCAGAAATAACAGTAACAGCATCAGCAATAATAGTAACAGAAGCAGCAATAACAGTAACAGCAGCAGCAATAACAGTAACAGCAGCAGCAGTAACAGTAACAGCAGCAGCAATAACAGTAACAGCAGCAGCAATAACAGTAACAGCAGCAGCAATAACAGTAACAGCATCAGCAATAACAGTAACAGCAGCAGCAGTAACAGTAACAGTGGCAGTAACAGTAACAGCAATAATAGTAACAGCATCAGAAATAACAGTAACAGCAGCAGCAGTAACAGTAACAGCAGCAATAACAGTAACAGCAGCAGCAGTAACAGCAGCAGCAATAACAGTAACAGCAGCAGCAATAACAGTAATAGCAGCAGCAATAACGGTAACAGCAGCAGCAGTAACAGTAACAGCAGCAGCAATAACAGTAACAGCAGCAGCAGTAACAGTAACAGCAGCAGCAATAACAGTAACAGCAGCAGTAACAGTAATAGCAGCAGCAATAACAGTAACAGCAGTAACAGCAGCAGCAGTAACAGCAGCAGCAGTAACAGCAGTAACAGCAGCAGCAGCAGCAATAACAGTAACAGCAGCAGCAGCAGCAGCAGTAACAGCAGCAGCAGCAGCAGCAGCAGCAGCAATAACAGTAACAGCAGCAGCAGCAGCAGTAACAGCAGCAGCAGCAGAAATAACAGTAACAGCAGCAGCAGTAACAGTGACAGTAGCAATAACAGAACAGCAGCAGAAATAACAGTAACAGCAGCAGCACTAACAATAACAGCAGCAAACTGAGAAATGTAACTTCCATTACTATTCGAAAAAGTAACTCAGATATTTTGCTGTAAATGTACATAGCTTGCGATACTTGCAATGTGTACTCTGCATAAAACAAATAAGCCTGTCTTGGCTTATCTTAGTCAAATATCTCAACTAAACAAAGGCTCAGGTGTGTGTCGGTTAAGCGTGGTGAAGGGTGGATTCAATCATTTGGCCCTGTGGAAGCGAAACAGCCATTAGGCCATTATGTTCTACAATTACCTTTTACTGTGGAGTCGTATAAGTGTCTGGTTTACAGGCTGCATTAGTGTTTCCACCAGCGTGCAGTAATGTGCTGTTTTTGCATGCCACTGAGGAACTCGCGGCGCACTCGGACAAACAAACCTATTGTGCCTGTTGTGTCAGACTCGAGGCTTATACTATTATAATATGTATACCTGCATGTCATTATCTCCATTAGGAACACGCTGACCAGGACTAAACCACAAAGGGCATATTTAGAGATTCCAAGAAGTGCTTGCTCCCGAGAACAATGCACTCAAACCTGGGAATTAACGTTAATGGCATATTTGTGCTCTGAATGGCCTGGATATAGTCCATCTATTCAAGAAAAACAACAACATTGAGGACAGGATGATCGTATGGGAAAATCAGGGGAATGTGAAATCATTCAGAATGCAGCATGGCATTACGTGACGCACGTAGTTAAATCTCATTCAATTGCAAAGCTCTGACGGAAAAGATGCAATTCCAGCCATTCCAGACGACCCTAAATGAGGATCCCATCCAGAGAAAGGGCTGACTGGAGTTTAAAATGCATTAGGTATTGACATGCATAATCACAGATCATGAATGATTTAAAGGATGATCTAATCAGCAGGATATTTAAAGGTCTTGAAGGGCGGGATTGTGATTTATCTGACATATAAAGTGCATGTTAGGCTCATTTGCTTTATCCAAAAATAGCCATTACCACAATACAGTATATAGAAGAAGATAAATAAATAGCAATCTCATTTAAACTGACTAAAACACAGTTTTACTAAACAGCAGAAAAGCGCTCAACCTCAGCCATTACAGAACTACACGGATTACATTTGGGTTCCTGTATTGATGACTAAACAGCCCTTTAAGAGCTTTCGGAGCACGGCTCCACTTTTCATTGCGCTGAATCAGCAAACAGGAAAACTTTAGGAGGCTTTTGAGAGTGCGCTGCTTCCCTCTCCTGCCTCAAGTGTCTGTGAACTCGGTGAACTCTGGGCACGTGCCAGCTCAGCGAAATTAACAGCCTCGACCCAACAATACGAGGACGAATTAAGCGCACAGGCACCGCTGCATCTTACCCAGCGCTGCACAATCAGAGAACAAAAGTCCTTTACAAGTGAACAAGCGTAGACAATGAGCGGAGTCGTCCATTTGGAGAGTGCTTTCTGTCTGGAGTATATAATAGATACGGAGTCCTGGAGTTTCCTTTAACATCTCCAGACACAAGTCCATTAAACAGCCATCCATCCATCCATCCATCCATCCATCCATCCATCCATCCATCCACCCATCTACAATCATTCATCGAACTACCCACCCACCCTCCCACTGACTCATCCATCCATCCATCCATCCATCCATCCATCCATAATCATTCATCGAACTACCCACCCACCCTCCCACTGACTCATCCATCCATCCATCCATCCATCCATCCATCCATCCATCCATCCACAATCATTCATCGAACTACCCACCCACCCTCCCACTGACACATCCATCCATCCATCCATCCATCCATCCATCCATCCATCCATCCATCCTCCCACTGACTCATCCATCATCCATCTATCCATCTATCTATCATCCACCCTCCCATCCATCTATCCATCCATCCATCCATCAATCCATCCATCCATCCATCCATCCATCCATCCATCCATCCATCCATCCATCCATCCATCCATCCATCCATCCATCCATCCACCCATCTACAATCATTCATCGAACTACCCACCCACCCTCCCACTGACCCATCCATCCATCCATCCATCCATCCATCCATCCATCCATCCATCCATCCATAATCATTCATCGAACTACCCACCCACCCTCCCACTGACTCATCCATCCATCCATCCATCCATCCATCCATCCATCCATCCATCCATCCATCCATCCATCCATCCATAATCATTCATCGAACTACCCACCCACCCTCCCACTGACTCATCCATCCATCCATCTACAATCATTCATCGAACTACCCACCCACCCTCCCACTGACTCATCCATCCATCCATCCATCCATCCATCCATCCATCCATCCATCCATCCATCCATAATCATTCATCGAACTACCCACCCACCCTCCCACTGACTCATCCATCCATCCATCCATCCATCCATCCATCCATCCATCCATCCATCCATCCACAATCATTCATCGAACTACCCACCCACCCTCCCACTGACACATCCATCCATCCATCCATCCATCCATCCATCCATCCATCCATCCATCCTCCCACTGACTCATCCATCATCCATCTATCCATCTATCTATCATCCACCCTCCCATCCATCCATCCATCCATATATATATCCATCCATATCCTTCCATCCGTCCGTCCATCCATCCATCCATATCTGTCCATCCGTCCGTCCGTCCATCCATCCATCCATCCATCCATCCATCCATCCATATCTGTCCGTCCGTCCATCCATCCATCTATCTATCATCCACCATCCCATCCATCCATCCATATATATCCATCCATCTGTCCATCCATCTGTCCATCCATCCATCCATCTATCTATCTATCTATCTATCTATCTATCTATCTATCTATCTATCTATCTATCTATCTATCTATCTATCTATCTATCTATCTATCTATCTATCTATCTATCTATCTATCTATCTATCTATCTATCAAACTATCTATCTATCTATCTATCTATCTATCTATCTATCTATCTATCTATCTATCTATCTATCTATCTATCTATCTATGGATATATCAGTATATATTCAGCGGAATTAAAGCACATTTGTGAAGATATTTAAAGGGAAAATTAAAATCTTCCCCTTCACTGCAGCTCACAAATATGAGTGTGTGCGTATTCAAATATTTAAACGTGCAAGAATACGGCTGTGACGCATCATCCATGGATGATCTCAGGCTTTACTCCAGAAACACCCACCAAAATGAGTCAAAAGCCAGAGAGCAGAATTAAACAGAGCAGAGGGCAAAGATCTTGCCTCACCTCGCTCGAGTGTGTGTGTGTGTGAGTGAGAGAGGTTTGTGCCAAACCACTACCCTCTTATTACAGTGATTTCACTTCTCCAGAGTGGCTCCACTGCGGCTCATCAACCCCCTACACACACACACACACACACACACACACACACACACACACACACACACACACACACACACACACACACATGTTTGTTTTTGTGAATTGTGGGGACATTCCATAGGCGTAATGTGTTTTATACTGTACAAACCGTATTTTCTATCCCCTTACACTGCCCCTATCCCTAAACCTACCCATCACAGGAAACATTCTGCATTTTTACTTTTTCAAAAAAACTCCTCCTGTGTGATTTATAAGCATTTTGAAAAGTGGGGACATGGGGTAATGTCCTGATATGTCACCATTTTCTGTAATACCTGTGTCATACACATGTTATTATACACATTTTTGTCCTGATATGTCACAAAAACAAGCACACACACACACACACACACACACACACACACACACACACACACACACACACACACACAGCCCCCTGCATCTACCCTGCCATTAGGGCTTTCTCTCGGTGAACTCGCCTGGGTCATAAAGTCTGACTCTTTTTACCACATCATCACATTCCCTCATACAACATCCCCAAATGTGTGTCATCAGCTTTACTCCATTCTGATTGGCCGGACAGTGAATCAGGAGAGTGAACTGAACTGGCCACAACACACAGGGAGTTCTGTCTAATCTGATCTATCTTTTCTCTGACCAATTCAAACTTTTTTCATCATTTTCAAAAACAAAATGCAACATTTAAAGCCGGTTTTGATTAGTCAACTACAGCTTTAACCCAAAATAACCACAGATGCCTCTTTGTGAAACAGGTAAACAGTCCCGGTCATGTGACTCAAACACACACACACAATCACCGCCCTTGCTTGTATGTGGCGGCCGCAGGTCTGACGCGCAGATCTCGTTAAAGACAGAAAAACACACACTGGCTGTTATTGTTGTCGTGGCTAGTAGCGTATAATTTCGAGGGTGGAGTCGGGATCGGGTTTCCCTGCGACTCGCTCAGTGTTTTGTGGCGGTTCTATAGAGAGAAAGGAGGCCCGGCCTTGAAAGTATTGTTGAAGCGAAGTAATGCAGTGTAACACAAGGAGTGGTAAACCACAGCGAGCCAACACACACACACGTTTGTTTCACTATATTAGTGAGGACCTTCCATTGATTTTATATCAGGTTAATGCTACTTTCTATCCCCTAACCCAACCCCTATCCCTAAACCTACCCATCTCAGAAACATCTGCAGAACAACAGATTTAAATAAAAACTTGTTCTGGCCGATTTAAAAGCCTTTTTAACTAGCGAGGACCAGTAAAATGTGTGTTGTTTTCATATTTTACTATATAAGTGAGGACATTTGTGCCCTCACAAGTACTGCCAAACAAGGAACACACACACACACACACACACACACACACACACACACACACACACACACACACACACACACACACACACACACACACACACACACACACACACACACAGCAGCATGTTAGACACTTTTAATGTGTGTGTGAGGTTTGTGAAATGTAAAAAAGGCTGTTTTGGAAAGAACTGAAGTGTTTTGGAAAGTCTTGCGGGGCTCTGAAACTTCCTTCTGTTTTGTTCTGGTTTCTAAATGACTATAGATTAGAAAGCACACAGATCAGATAAGACTTACACGAAACAGCTCCATCAGGACATCAGATCTAAACAAAGCAGAATTATGCGCTGGAGATCCTCCATTGGGCTCAAACCCACCCGAGGAGCTTGCATGAGCGGAGACCTTGACATCCGCGCGCTTTATCTCGCTCTAGTGACAGTGTGGTTTTGGTCTTGTTGGGTTTATGTTCCTCCGCTGCGCAGCAGATGCACTTAATGGACCCGCGGCTGCTTACTGCTCCACATAAAACCAGAGACATATATCGGGACTAATAAACTCTGTTACTTATTTCTTTTCAAACACACTGACCCATTAGTAACCCTCAAAAATATGTTCACTTCGACTCCACGGGACAATGAACAGAGGAAAAAGGGAGAGAGCCAGGCGCTGTGTGTTAAAGGCCCACTGAAATCAAAAGGGAAGTGTTTTGACTTTTAGTATGACTGTGTTAGCCTCAAAAATATGAATAAGCTGGTGTGATGCAAAACAATGCTTTTGCATTTAGGAGATAAGCATTCAAAACTTACAGTCTCTCACTTCCGTTAAAGGTGCCCTAGAATGATTTAGGAGATAAGCATTCAAAACTTACAGTATCTCACTTCCGATAAAGGTGCCCTATGATTTGAAACAATATGTTAAATTGTTCTCTGATATCTACATACAGGGTATGTGGCTTATTTAAGGGCAAAATTGTCCAGATACAGTTTTACAGGTCCATTTACAACCCTAGAAATTGTCCCTAGGATGTAATGCTCTGTTTTTGCCTTATTTGGAAGAGTCATGAATATTAATGTTGAGCTCTGCTCTGATTGGCTTATTTCAGCAGCTCACAGCAGTTCAGCGAAGCGGCTCGTGAGTCCTGACACAACACAGACCGTCTGAATGACACTTTAAGGAGAACATCTCAAATGGAGATTGATAAAATCCAGCTTACTTGTTTATTTGGTGTTTTCAGATCATCCACACACGAGAAAGAGAGCTCGCGTTCTTGCGGTTGCCAGATTTCAGTAATTAAATCCCCCAAACAGAGCTTTTCCATGAAAAGAAACCCGTTTACTCTCCGGTTTTTACCAAAACATATCCAATCTGGCAACCATATGCACGCGAGCACTCTCTCTCTCGCGCGCACATGGACGATCTGAAAACACCAGTAAACAAGTAAGCTGCATTTGATCAATCTCCATTTGAGATGTTCTGCTTAAAGTGTCATTCAGTCGACATTTTAGACAAACAAACAACGCAAACGAACGATCATGAATTAAATTGTTGTGGTATCGGATTATGAACATCAACCATGACTGCTGACATGTTTTATCTGTGGAAACGGAAGAAAAGTACTCAGGTCTCCTGAACAGCCTGAACATGAAGTGTGTCCATGCGAGCAGCTTGTTTTGATGATTCGCTCAGTCATTTCCGCCTGACAATGAACATGTTTGGACAGATGCAAATGTTGGAGGCGTGCATATAAATTATTTTTTTTCCGTGGAGTTTTGGATTCACGAGATTTATATATGAAGGAGGAGGCAATGATGTTTGAGACTCACAGTATGTGATGTCCATGTACTGAACTCTTATTATTTCACTATGGCAAGGTTAATTACATTTTTCATTCTAGGGCACCTTTAAAAAAAATTACAGATTTTGAATGAAATCTGGGTTTTTTTACGTTTGTTTCAAGCAACACACACCAACGGCTCTGGTCTAAATTTAGACTGCGGATCATATGCGAAAGTTGGAGCAGACAACAAACATATCAACCCATTTGAGTACTGCATTTCACAGCGATATGGAGGAGATTATGATGATAAACGGTTAGAGGAAACTGGCTTCACCAAACAGAAAGGCTATAATCAAACTGACATGGTGTTGGTGTGTGTATTAACGCAATGTTATTGGCTGTTTCAAAAAAGGGGAGGAGCCACTAACAGCTGGAAATGAAGTCTACCCATTGAATAATGCGGCGCTTCACAGCACTTCAGTGGGCCTTTAATATGAACGTACAGACGGACAAAAAAAAAAGAGTATAAAAAGCATTAAACTGTTTGCAAATTGGTCAAATAATATTTTAAAAAAACTAAATACAAGAATAAAATTTAACTAAAAGAATGAGAATATAAAATATTATTAAATAAAACATAAGGAAAAATAAACAAAATAAATAAATAAAATGCACTCAGGAAAAAAAGAAAATGTATCGCAATAAGGGCATAAAATCTAAATAGAAACAAGAACATAAAATGCAAAAAAAAAAAGCAATAATACAAAAATATGACTTAAAATAAGACAATTCAACTTAATAAAATATAATAAAGAATAAAATATCTAAAAAACAAGAAAATAAAATGCAATAACAAAATAAACAAGAGAATAAAAAAATAAGTAAAAAAAAGATAATGCAATGTGAAAAAAATAACATAAAAAAGCAATAATAGAATAAAATATGACTTAAAATAAGACCATAAATCTTAATAAAATAATAAAATATAACAAAGAAAAAAAATATTGCAGTAAAAGAATAAAATAAACACGAGTATAAAATAAGAAAATAAAATACAAAAATAAGATAAAGCAATGCAAAGAAAAAAATAAAATAAAAAGCTATAATAAAATAAAATATAACTTATATTAAGAAAATTAAGAAAATAATAAAATATAACAAAGAATAAGAAAAATGCAAAATAAAATATAAGAATAAAATGTAATAAAATATCAAAAATAAATAAAAATAAGAAAGTTTGAATAAAAAACAGGAAATTAAATGCAATATGAAAATAATAATAATAATAAAAAGCAACAATACATTTTAAAATAAGATGTCAAAAAATACTAAAATATCTATTAAAATATATGAAAATAAAAAGCAACAGTAAAATAAACTAAAAATAAAACATTAAAACATAATAGTATAAACTTATTAATAATAAAATATAAATACAAAATGCAATAAGAGAATAAAATATATGAAAATTAAATGCAATAGGATAAGAAAATATAACTAAAAATGAATAAAATACAATAGAAGGTTTCATTCTTAAATTCAATGCTTTGCACAAGCCAAAATCTGACACCAAAAGGACTCGGGTCAGAACCAAAAGCTCAGTTTGAAATTGTCCATCAAATACTCAAACCCAAGACTGTCAGGCTTTCTCTGGCCTCTCCAAAGACATTACAAAACAATGAAAGGCAAGAAATGCGCTGAGAAAGATATGATGGCATTGTCTCTGTGCTCCTGTGCTGT
>NC_090196.1:32089557-32097057 GCF_024679245.1 Pseudorasbora parva | reverse complement strand
ACCGTCTGAGGGTGTTCAATATTCAGTCAAGGTTGTGCAAACATTCTCAAGCTTTTTGAAAAGCCATTTCCAGTCAAACTCAGGCTTGTTATTCTTTGAACATTTCTCAGCGGGACGAGCAGACCGCGAGATAACACACAATGTCACGGCTTCTCATTCATCTTCAAGAGACGGGCCCGTTTGTTGCGATGTGTGTCTTTGTGAAGGAGTATAAATCAATGTCGGCCCGTGTAAGACTCTGACACATTAAGCACGACTTACTCACGGATCTGTCAGTCAGACGGAGCAGCTCGAAGCGCTCGCGGCGGGGGAAGAGCGACAGCAGCAGAATGAAGACAACACACTGAGGTGTAGAGATGATCATATTCATCACTGATGGAGAAGATATGAGCTCTTCACAACATCACACAGGAGGACATTTCATCAGACTCGTTTAAAATAAAGACATAAATCAGTTTATATATACATATATATATTATAGTAATAATAATAATATCTAATAGTATTCAATTATTTATTATATATATATATATATATATATATATATATATATATATATATATATATATATATATATATATATATATATATATATATATATATAAATCAGTTTATAAGACAATAGTAATAGTATTGAATAATTTATATATATATATAAGAAATAAAATGTAAATCAGTTAATATAAAATTTAAAATAATGATAATATAACAATAATAATAATAATAGAATACATAATCGTAATAGTATTGAATTATAATATATATATATATCAGTTCATGTAAAATAAATATTATAATAATTAATATATATGTAAATATAAAATAATAATAAAATAATAGTAATAGTATTGTATTATTTCTAAAATATTTTTTAAAATACACACACACACACACACACACACACACACGCACACAAACACGCACACACACACGCACTCACACACACGCACTCACACACACACACACACACACACACACACACACACACACACACACACACACACACACACACACTTACACACACACACACACACACACACACACACACACACACACACACACACACACACACACACACACACACACACACACACACACACACACCACACACACACACAAACATAGACACACACACACACACACACACACACACACACACACACAGTGTGATTTATTAGCTGCCATCTTGATCTCAGACTGTTGTTTGCAGATGTGAATCTAAAGCAGAGACAGTGTTGGGATCTTCAGACATGTGAGATACTACGCTTGTTGTAGTCTCGTGTTTATTTCTCCAGCCAAATGACGCAGCACCTATGATCCAGATGTCAGCGTTTATGTGCATGTGTGTGTGTGTGTGTGTGTGTGTGTGTGTGTGTGTGTGTGTGTGTGTGTGGGTCATTCAGTTCACCCACCTGTTGCCCTCAGGCCTGAATCGACCGAATGAAACCACCGTCGTCTTGTCACGACACGTCTCTCTCTCACTGCCTATCGCTCGCTCGCTCTAGCGGAGCTTCCTCTGCAGTCAAAACATCTCAGCGGCGCTCATGTGTGCACACTTTCAGCCATCGAGATCAGATCTCCACACGGCTTTACAGCTTTCCCAAACTGAACCACGGCACAAACGCATCTCACACTTCATCATTTAATCATGACAAGCAGTTTTTTCTGCTGGCCCTTTAAGACGTCTATATAAATGCCTATTAACAAGTGAGATAAAGCACAGGGTTTAGCTGCTCTCACACACACACACTGTCTAGTTTTGCTTCATCTTACAACAACAGCTGAAATGTGTCGCTCAAACTGTTCAGGTCAAACTGAAATGATCAGAGATCTTGTTAAAATGCCTTTGAGGGCTGTCATATGTTATTATGCATATGGAAACTTTAAGAGGCGATTAAGATTCATCACAGGTGCCCCAATGAAGAGCCAGACAGGAAGAGCAGACACACCTAATAACGGCACCATGATTCAATCTAAAAAACTGTCTGTCTCTCAACACGCACGCAAGCACACACACACACACACACACACACGTTTGTTTTTGTGACATATGGGGACATTCCATAGGCGTAATGGTTTTTATACTGTACAAACCGTATTTTCTAACCCCTTACCCTGCCCCTAAACCTACCCAACACACACACACACACACACACACACACACACACACACACACACACACACACACACACACACACACACACACACACACACACACACACACACACACTCCAGAGCGCCTGTCCAGACTCGGTTCACAGATTCACCATCGCATTATGTCTGAAAATCCTCAAATCTCACAATCACAGTCTGGCTTCCTCTACAACAACAAACCGAAGGGAAGCGCGTCCGAGGTGGACGAGGAGAACCAAACTCAGTCATACCGTCACTGAGTCTATGAAAGAGAGGTAATTGAGGCTTATCGTTTATCATTTGTGAAACATCAGCACTCTCTGAGAATGGGTGGGTGATAAAATGAGTGGACCAGAAGTAACGGTTACAAAAAGCAACATTCTGGTGACAAACTCGTCTAAAAAGTCTCTAGTCAACAGAAATCCTCTTGAAGGATTGTACCTTATCTTCCAGTCGGATCAGCCGGGCTCCCACCGTAAAATATTCCTTATCCACACCTTTCTCTGGAAACACAAGACAAGGAAGACAACAAGATATAATCCAACAGTGAGAAATGATTATTTCTGTCACATACAAGAAACACCGTTTGTCAAAAGCTCATGTTAACAGTGTTTTATTGATACTCCCAGCTTGTGAAAATTTTAAGCATGTAAAAATACCAGAGCAGTTCATTTTATCAACAACCACTGAGTTAAAACAACCCAACCATTGAGTTAAATCAACCCAACCACTGAGTTAAATCAACCCAACCGCTGAGTTAAAACAACCCAACCATTGAGTTAAATCAACCCAACCACTGAGTTAAAACAACACAACCACTGAGTCAAATCAACCCAACCGCTGAGTTAAAATAACCCAACTGCTGAGTTAAATCAACCCAACTGCTGAGTTAAAACGAGCCAACCGCTGAGTTAAATCAACCCAACCGTTGAGTTAAATCAACCCAACCGCTGAGTTAAAACAACCCAACCATTGAGTTAAATCAACCCAACCGTTGAGTTAAATCAACCCAACCGCTGAGTTAAAACAACCCAACCATTGAGTTAAATCAACCCAACCGTTGAGTTAAATCAACCCAACCTCTGAGTTAAAACAACCCAACCATTGAGTTAAATCAACCCAACCGCTGAGTTAAAACAACCCAACTGCTGAGTTAAAACGAGCCAACCGCTGAGTTAAATCAACCCAAACACTGAGTTAAATCAACCCAACCACTGAGTTAAATCAACCCAAACACTGAGTTAAAACAACCCAACCGCTGAGTTAAATCAACCCAAACACTGAGTTAAATCAACCCAACCGTTGAGTTAAATCAACCCTACCGCTGAGTTAAATCAACCCAACCATTGAGTTAAATCAACCCAACCTCTGAGTTAAATCAACCCAAACACTAAGTTAAAACAACCCAACCGTTGAGTTAAATCAACCCAACCGCTGAGTTAAATCATACCAAACGCTGAGTTAAAACAACCCAACCGCTGAGTTAAATCAACCCAACCGCTGAGTTAAATAAACCCAACCGCTGAGTTAAATCAACCCAACCGCTGAGTTAAATCAACCCAAACACTGAGTTAAATCAACCCAACCGCTGAGTTAAATCAACCCAACTGCTGAGTTAAAACAACCCAACCATTGAGTTAAATCAACTCAACCGCTGAGTTAAATCAACCCAACCGCTGAGTTAAAACAACCCAACCATTGAGTTAAATCAACTCAACCGCTGAGTTAAATCAACCCAACCGCTGAGTAAAACAACCCAACCATTGAGTTAAATCAACCCAACCGCTGAGTTAAAACAACCCAACCATTGAGTTAAATCAACCCAACCGTTGAGTTAAATCAACCCAACCGCTGAGTTAAAACAACCCAACCATTGCGTTAAATCAACCCAACCGCTGAGTTAAAAGAACCCAACCATTGAGTTAAATCAACCCAACCGCTGAGTTAAAACAACCCAACCGCTGAATTAAAACGAGCCAACTGTTGAGTTAAATCAACCCAACCGCTGAGTTAAATCAACCCAAACACTGAGTTAAATCAACCCAACCACTGAGTTAAATCAACCCAAACACTGAGTTAAAACAACCCAACCGCTGAGTTAAATCAACCCAAACACTGAGTTAAATCAACCCAACCGTTGAGTTAAATCTACCCTACCGCTGAGTTAAATCAACCCAACCATTTAGTTAAATCAACCCAACCTCTGAGTTAAATCAACCCAAACACTGAGTTAAAACAACCCAACCGTTGAGTTAAATCAACCCAACCGCTGAGTTAAATCATACCAAACACTGAGTTAAAACAACCCAACCGCTGAGTTAAATCAACCCAACCGCTGAGTTAAATCAACCCAACCGCTGAGTTAAATCAACCCAAACACTGAGTTAAATCAACCCAACCGCTGAGTTAAATCAACCCAACTGCTGAGTTAAAACAACCCAACCATTGAGTTAAATCAACCCAACCGCTGAGTTAAATCAACCCAACCGCTGAGTTAAAACAACCCAACCATTGAGTTAAATCAACCCAACCGCTGAGTTAAATCAACCCAACCGCTGAGTTAAAACAACCCAACCATTCGGTTAAATCAACCCAACCGTTGAGTTAAATCAACCCTACTGCTGAGTTAAATCAACCCAACCGCTGAGTTAAAACAACCCAACCATTGCGTTAAATCAACCCAACCGCTGAGTTAAAACAACCCAACCATTGAGTTAAATCAACCCAACTGCTGAGTTAAAACGAGCCAACTGTTGAGTTAAATCAACCCAACCGCTGAGTTAAATCAACCCAAACACTGAGTTAAATCAACCCAACCACTGAGTTAAATCAGATTAGATTAGATTTAAATCAACCCAAACACTGAGTTAAAACAACCCAACCGCTGAGTTAAATCAACCCAAACACTGAGTTAAATCAACCCAACCGTTGAGTTAAATCAACCCTACCGCTGAGTTAAATCAACCCAACCATTGAGTTAAATCAACCCAACCTCTGAGTTAAATCAACCCAAACACTGAGTTAAAACAACCCAACCGTTGAGTTAAATCAACCCAACCGCTGAGTTAAATCATACCAAACACTGAGTTAAAACAACCCAACCGCTGAGTTAAATCAACCCAACCGCTGAGTTAAATCAACCCAACCGCTGAGTTAAATCAACCCAAACACTGAGTTAAATCAACCCAACCGCTGAGTTAAATCAACCCAACCGCTGAGTTAAATCAACCCAACCGCTGAGTTAAATCAACCCAAATACTGAGTTAAATCAACCCAACCGCTGAGTTAAATCATACCAAACACTGAGTTAAAACAACCCAACCGCTGAGTTAAATCATATCAAACACTGAGTTAAAACAACCCAAGCGCTGAGTTAAATCAACCCAACCGCTGAGTTAAATCAACCCAACCGCTGAGTTAAATCAACCCAACTGCTGAGTTAAATCAACCCAAACACTGAGTTAAATCAACCCAACCGCTGAGTTAAATCAACCCAACCGCTGAGTTAAATCATACCAAACACTGAGTTAAATCATACCAAACACTGAGTTAAAACAACCCAACCGCTGAGTTAAAAAAACAACAACCGCTGAGTTAAAACAACCCAACCGTTGAGTAAAAATAACTCAACCTTAAAATTACTCAAGCCGCTGAGTTAAAAAAAAAAACAACCGCTGAGTTAAAACAACCCAACTAGTGTAGGCCGCTATTTACACATACTGCAAATACCGGCTCCTCATGCTGTAAACAGAGTATATCACTATTTTAATTTAGTTTGCTCTTTCACTCAGTAAATGGCATCTGCAGCTGTTTGCCCTCAGTGTAAATATCATATCGATATGAAAATGTTATTGCCACTTTTTAAATCATGCATAACAGATAATGTGAGCCCTTCGACATGATTTATCAAAGCATTTTGGAATCTCTATTTGATGTGGGACTGTTTAAAAAGTCAGTTTTCCGTTACCTGGAAGGAACATTCCCGGTTTTCCCAGCGTGTGGTCCAGCCTGCGTGAGGAAAGACAGCGGGAAACTGAGAGATGCCCAGGGACTGTGTGTGTGAGTGTGTGTGTGTGTGTGTGAGTCCCGTCTCGCACCTTCTCTGCAGCTCTTTAATGCGGACCATCATGTTCAGGTGTCCCTGTGAGTACTGCTCAATCACGTCTCGCACGTCGTACGGCTTCCTCGCTTGCTGCGGACACACACACACACACACACACACACACACACACACACACACACACACACACACACACACACACACACACACACACACACACACACACACACACACACACACACACACACGAGCCATTGTCATCACAGGACCCTTTCTTTAAGCCCCCTGGGCCTTGAACTTCCACTCTTTGTCATTCTAGTTCAGTTTAACTCAAAAACAACAACAGCAGAGGGATGCAGAGTCTCCGCTTTGACGGAAGGTTTACTCGTGAATATTCAGTTCAGATCCGTGAATCGGGAGGCTCTTTCAGTTCTTTCCTTCAGATCATCAAACCATCCTCCAAAAATCACAAATATCTGTCATTTGTTCCCAAAACGATCTTTAAATAAATTCAGTATTCAAACAGAAATTCATTAATGAATGAGGCTCACTGAATGAAAAAAGTCTTTTTCTCTCAAATGTAATATATTTTCATTCCTATTTCAGTGGATATATCGTTTAAAATTGTACTTTTGTGTCATTTAAATTCATTAAAATAATTATATTTATAATGAATCTAAATATTTTTTATAATGAAAACTAATAGTTTTCTCTCATTGACTAGAATTTATTTAAATTTTAGTACATATTTATAGTTTCAGTTCAGCTTTTGTGTCATAATTATAATATTTAAGGATTTCATTTTAATTCATTCAAATATTTTAATATAAACTAAACTAGTCATTTTATCTAATTTAGTTGAATTTGTATTCATATTTTAGTGCGTATTTATCTTTTGTGTCATTTGAATGAATCAAAATATTTAAGGTTTCAATATTTAAAGTATTTTTTCCTAATATAAACTAGTAATATTCTGTAATTTAATTGTATTTATATTCATATTTTAATGCATATTTATATCAATTTAGCTTTTGTGTCATATAAATAAATTTAAGAATTTCTCATGAAAACTAGTCATTTTATCTATTTTGATTGAATTTTTATTCATATTTAAGTGCATATTTATAGCTTCAATTTATCTTTTGTGTAATTTTAATTAATACAAATATTTTAATTATGAAAAATAAAGTAATTTCTCCATAATTTAACAAATAATATTAAATAAATATTTATTTTGAATATATACATTTCACGAAATCACTATTTTTAAATGCCTTATCTCCGGGGTGGGGAAACGTCACGTGATT
>NC_090196.1:32079557-32084557 GCF_024679245.1 Pseudorasbora parva | reverse complement strand
AGCATTGCTGTATAACAACGACCACTCAGACGAGATTACGTGACGTTATGATTATGACGAGAGGCAATCCAAATATGTTAAGTCAATTACCATAGAATATAATATTTGGTATTTTATTTTTGACAGCACATTTTCTGTAATGGAAAATACCTAATAAGCATTACTAAAGAGTAACGGTACGTTCACACTAAACGCGAATAGAGCGTCTGGAGCGAATGATTTCCATGTTAAGTCAATGGAAAGGCGCGTCTGGAGGTCCTGCGGCGCGATAGACGCGTTTCGTGCGGCGCGATGGACGCGATTCCGCCTCATTCGCGCGTCCAGTTCGTGGAATGATCCAGGTAGTGCATTGGCTGAACCACGTGTGGCTGTTAATGCTTAATATATTTCACCTGGAGCGCCTTTAACGTGCGTCAATTTCGCTTCAAATGTTCGATTTCTACGCGCGTCCAATTAGCTGCGAACGCGCGAATGGATTCAAAATGTTCACGCGTCAAACTAGACACGGTAGACGCGATTTTGACGCTCAATTCGCGTTTGGTGTGAACGTAGCGTAACGCTGCGCTCACACCAAACGTGAATTGAGCATCAAAATCGCGTCTAGTTTGACATGTGAACATTTTGAATTCATTCGCGCGTCCGCAGCTAATTGGATGCGCGTAGAAATCGAGCATTTGAAGCGAAATTGACGCGCGTTAAAGGCGCTCCAGGTGAAATATATTAAGCATTAACAGCCACATGTGGTTCAGCCAATGCACTACCTGGATTATCTTCACTGCATGTATATTTAAATAAAATATAAAGTTATGAATCTTCACTTTGCCCTCAGTCAAAATGATTTGGGACCAAAGATCATACACAAGACGAAGTATATGTCATGTTTAACCTCAGCATAGACATCCGTGCCAGCGGCAAACGCCAGAAGGACTGGCCGAGGAAAGGCTGCTCTCGCTGGGGTTAACGAGCGCTGAGCGCCCGGAGATCGCCTGGATCTCACAACTCCAAAAACGCAAGAGTATTCTGTTTAAATAGGCACTGTCTTTATAAGTAAACCACATATTTTAGCTTTAAACAACTACATTATCAACTGAAAAGCATTAAAACTACATTTAGTGACAAAATATCAGTATTTTTTTTATTATATGCAGGGTTTCTCATCACGTGGCAGCAGCAAGTAGGCTCCTCATTGGTTAACGCGGCGCAAACTGACGCCAAAGTTCAAATTGTTCAACTCGGGCGTAGAAGCGAAATCGCTTCAAACGCGTGAATGCACAAAACGCACCACTCGCGTGTATCGCGCACGATGCTCATTTCGCTTCAAATTCACGTTAGTAGCCGCGTTTCCATTACCCTTCAAATTGCGCAAATTGAAATTGCGAATTGAAAATACACCCAATGGAAACGCGGCAATTTCGCAAAAATTCCCATATATCGCAAAAAAAATTTACGCTCTCGTGAGGTGGTTTTTCAGGCAATTCGAAAAAGGACATTTTCGCAAAACTGCAATGGAAACGTTTTTTTCGCATTTACATGTCACCTGTTGCGGTGACGCATTGCTGCAACATAGGGCCTATATATTATATTTTCCACTCAATTGTGTCTTAATAACAAGATAATGTAGTTAAAAGGCATATATTTTCTCCTAATAAGGACTACAGGCTATATATGCTGTAATTAAGACATTTATTCAAGAAATATTAAAACAGAAAGAGCCAGCCTGTATTTTCAGCCTTACTCAAAGGCCGAGGAAACGACCAGCTACGCACGTCAATCCATTCCAGACGATCTTAGTTTGCTTCTTATCTAATAAACAGGCAATTAATTTATGAAACATCGATCAAAATAAAAATACAAAAATACAAAACTAAATATTTTTTTTAAGAAAGACTTTCTAGAAAAACTCGAATTGATCAAAATCATGTGACGCCCCAGGTCTCAAACATATTGCGATTCTTACTCATGCTGCTGACTTTTCATAATCAACATATAAATTAAAATAATAATATTACAGGCTAATGTTTAGGCCTAATCGTAGCCTATTTAGTTTCGTAGTTAGGCTGTTTTCTTTAACCCACGGCCGATAAAAGCGCCGACGTTCTCCTTTTTTCCTTCTTCCTTTAAGAGAGATGAAACAATTTACAATACTCTTGTCATTTTTAGCTATACAGATGAGTTCAAGACATAATTATAAACTATAAACTGTCTATTTTTATTTGTGGACTCAGGGAACTAATTATTTTGCATGCACTCACTCCAAACGCTGTCTTCATTTCAAAATTTTTTTTTCGTTTATTAAATGCCAATATTTTCTTTTCCAAAGCATTTCTAAATTCAGTTCATATGCCCATCAAACGAAATATCTAGCCAAAATAACGAAAGTGATAAAAAATAAAAAAACATTTGAGCTAACATGCAAATTCAAACATTTCTCTACTCTATAGGCTACACTGTAAAAAAAAATTGTTGTTTTTTGTTGGTTTAACTTAAAAAAGTAAGTAACCTGGTTGCCTTAAAATGCTGAGTTTATTGAACTTAAAAATTTGAGTTGATACAATGAAGGAAATTTGTTCAATAAATAGAAACTCAAAATATTTTGGTATCTGAACCACATTAAAAATGTGATAAATCATGAAAATAGCACTATTTGGCATGTTTCACTGCGTCATCAGAAATAAAACACACACAATTACCCAATATGCTTACAAACTCTTTTAATAATATTTTAATAAAGGTTGTCGAATCTCCAAAAATGTTCATTGTATTAACTCAAAATTTTAATTTCAATTAACTCAAAATTTTAAGGTAACCAGGTAACTTTTTTTCTAAATAATTTTTTACAGTGTATGCGTCAACCTGGCGCGCGTAAAAGTCGATCATTCTTTACAGATGATGGTTCGGTTTGGAGAGAAGACGAGACGGAGTTCTTTATTAAACTCATAAAAGGCAATATAGGATTACAGTAATACTGGATTCTTAACACAGAAATGCTACATTATCATGAAGACCTTGAAGCAGATCTGACACACACACACACACACACACCTCATATCCGTGCCGCTTAAGTAACCTAAGGGGCTTTCCTTGCCATTAATGCTTGGATAACACACACGTCTCCTTCCAATAAAAATAATGGCTAGTGTGGTGGATGGGATATACAAACCTACCAAGTGCCATCGTTTTGGACTGACCTATCGCGAGAGGAAAGTAATATGTTTTAGTCGCATAACTGCAGCTATGGAAACGCTGTCATTTCGCAAAAGTTTTTTATCGATATTTAAGAAATATCGCAAAAGTTTTTTGCAAATCTGTAATGGAAACGCAGCTAGTGATGAGGTGGAATCGCATCCATCGCGCCGCACGAAACGCGTCTATCATGCCTCCAGACGCGCGTCAACGCGCCTTTCCATTGACTCAACATGGAAATCATTCGCCCCAGACACTCTATTCGCGTTTGGTGTGAACGTACCTTAAGAGCGCCACCCACAAAAAATTGTTTGTTTGTAAAATGTGAGCATTTTGGAGAAGTGTAAAATCTGTGTGTATGAAAACGGTGATAATTATGGTATATACTTAAGGTATCCCACTATATTGGGCTGGTATTGCAGTGGAAGCACTACTTTGTATATTTCTTATGTTTTCAGATTTTTTCCAGTCTATTGTTATGTAGGGTGAATTCAGATTGATTGGGACACTTTTTCCAAGTCACCTCAATGGTAAAATGTGTCCCAATAAAATTTCCGACAAAGATAATAAATAGGGTGAATTCATGAATTCACCCTATGTATTATCTTTGTCGGAAATGTTTAATGTATGAACTATACAGAGCTACCCTTTTTATGTATGTAGTGGGTCTGGGTTATACATTAGCTACTATAGTGAGTTTAGTGAGCTCCATGCAAGGTGCATCCTATCTCTAAAACCAGTGTCAAGATGAGCACTCCTAACCAATTAGCAAATTTCATCAATAAAAGTGATATAATGATCTTAAGGGGCCCCCCAAGATAAGGCGGGGCCCTAGGCGACCGCCTATAGTGCCTAATGGAAAGGCCGGCTCTGAGTCACACACACTCACTCACACACATATGCTCTTATTTACTTACTCACTCACTCACATACACACAATGTCTCGAATCATGGATCAATTCGCTGATTAATAACCGTTTGAATCTTTATTTGAGGATTGAAAACAAACGCGGAAGAGAAGACAATGCTGAATAAAGTCGTAGTTTTTGTTATTTTTGGACCCAAATGTATTTTCTCTGATTCAAGAGACTCTAATTAACCCACTGATGTCTCATATGGACTACTGTGATGATGTTTTTATTCCCTTTCTGGACATGGACAGTATAGTGTGCATACACTTGCATACGCTCTCGGACTAAATATAAAATATCTTAAACTGTGTGTGAAGATGAACGGAGGTCTTACGGGTGAGGAACGACATTAGGGGGAGGAGTTAATGACATCAGTTTTATTTTTGGGTGAACTAACCCTTTAACCCCTATCAGGTGGAGTTTGGTACACAGATGATAACGCTGAAGAATCGTGGCTCCAGTAGCGCCATTAGCCGTGAGCTGGACGCGTGCAGAGCCGCTTGGCTGTGTTTCCCGAGCAGAAACTGCTGACTGAGGTTGTGCGCCCGAAGCCAAACGATGGTGTGTGCCAGAGTTTTGTCTCTTTTTCTTTCTTTCCCCCCTCCTTCCTTTCCTTCCTCAGCCGTAACCCAGAGTGTATCTCTCTTCCTGTCTCTGTCTCTCTCTCTCTCTCTCATTTGAGGACTGAGAGCTGCTGGAGACATCGGTCCGCTTCAAGCTAAATAAGATACTAAAACACTAAATAAGAAATGCATTTTTGCAGTGTTCTATATAGAACTCTTTTTATGCCAAAAGGGTTCTTTCTTGTCATTACAGAACCATTTTAGCAAAAGGTTCTATGGAGTTGACTCAACTATACTTCTAGAACCTTTTAGGGGTTCCAAATACGCAGCGCCGATATAACCT
>NC_090196.1:32059557-32064557 GCF_024679245.1 Pseudorasbora parva | reverse complement strand
CAGACAGAGTGACAGACAGAGTGACAGACAGTGACAGACAGACAGACAGAGTGACAGACAGAGTGACAGACAGACAGACAGACAGACAGACAGACAGACAGATAGATAGATAGATAGATAGATAGATAGATAGATAGATAGATAGATAGATAGATAGATAGATAGATAGATAGATAGATAGATAGATAGATAGATAGATAAAGTCATTTTAAATTCTAATACAATTTCACAATAACAAGGGTGGCGGCGCATCGCTGGCATGCCCAGGTCTGCTTTCCTTTCCCAGTTACCTCGTTTCTCATTTTATTGTGAGTAAAGCAATATTCAGCACACCATAAAAGATTTTAACAGCCTATGTTTATCACTCGGCCCTCATAACCCATAACGCACTGCATGCTTTATGAGCACACGTCATATCTGAGCATTTCCAGTACCTGCTCTATATTCACTAAAGGATTTGGTTTGTCTGGAAGCTTTCTAAGTAAACCCAATGCAGATATTGCGCAAATAACCGGTGGTTCATTCCAGTTCAACGGCCGTCAAACCTGTAATCAGGCCGTACGAGAAGAGACGAGCTTCACTCCAGAAGCTTTTAAGTCTATCTCAGTGACCTTTGGACGCAACGAGAGCGCAGATTTAATCTCGTAATCATCAGCTTTAATGTTTAAATGTAAGCCATGTGTGCTGCTCGATAAGACCACGCGGCATGCTGTTCGGCGGATCAAAAAGATCCACAGCCCTGGAATAACGTCTCCAAATCAAAGATGAAACACGATTTCCTGGCGTTATGCCTCCGTCAGACTTGCATTACCTTAGTGAGCGCTGATGCTGATGGAGGAAAATATGCAGCAAGCAGAGCCACGGCTCACACGCCGGCCAGAGACCTTCCTGTCTGAGTTTAAAACGCTTGATAGAATAACAATACAATGTTTCAGTTCTAATTCATTGAGCCATGAATCCAAAAAGCCTGTCAAAACATCTCTGAGCCGCACCAAACCAACAGCCGGAGATACTCTTTCCTCTTCATCAGAAAGGTCATTATTTACTCACCCTAACTTTCTGTCCTCTGCTCACCAAAGAAGACGCAAAGCAGAATTGTATAGTACATTATATGGTTTCATTTATTATTTCAACTTAATTTTAGCCAAAATCATTTTGTCATAATTTTATTATATATATATACACTGATCAGGCATAACATTATGACCACTGACAGGTGTAGTGAATAATACTGATGATCTCTTCATCACGGCTCCTGTTAGTGGGTGGGATATTATATTAGGCAGCAAGTGAACATTTTGTCCTCAAAGTTGATCTGTAAGAAGCAGGAAAAATTTGCCTAGAAATCTAGACGCACCCTAGCGGCAGCAAATCTAATCTGCCGCGATTGTCGTCTAGCAACTCTCAATACACTTCTGAGCTGTAAAAACCAAACTCTGGTCGGGCCAATCACATCGTGTATACAGTCGGTGGGTGGGGCTTAACATAATGACAGCCGAGTTGCGTTTGCGTGCTTCTAGTAAACACAGAAACTGGCGAACGGCGGCGGTCTTTCGAATCAGCTTTGACCGCGACTCTGGTAGACTTGGAGTTAAGCTTTTCTCTGAGAAAAGAACAAAGAACGGCACTGAAGTCATTCTTAAAAAGGGAAGATGTGTTCGGGGTTTAGCCGACCGGATACGGTGAATGTTTAATCTGTCAGCGAGCTCTGCTTCACCTTCATTGCTCTGGTTGGTTGAAGCGCTATCCTATCGCGTGCAGAGGGAGTTTGAAAGACAACCGTTTATCCGCCCCTCGGATTGAGCTGTCAATGGTGAGTTTCCAGACCAATCATCTTGATGGCAAGCGTAAGGATTTGAGCGAGTTTGACAAGAGCCAGATTGTGACGGCTAGACGACTGGGTCAGAGCATCTCCAAAACTGCAGCTCTTGTGGGCTGTTCCCGGTCTGCAGTGGTCAGTCTCTATCAAAAGTGCTCCAAGGAAGGACCAGTGGAGAACCGGCCACAGGGTCATGGGCGGCCAAGGCTCATTGATGTGGGTGTGTGTGGCTTACCTGGGGAACACATGGCCCCAGGATGAACTATGGGAAGAAGGCGAGCCAGAAGCACGACAATGAGTTTGAGGTGTTGACTTGGCCTCCAAATTCTCCAGATCTCAATCCAATCGAGCATCTTATGCCTCATCAGTGTATATTTACATATGTATTCATTGTCAGAATATTGGAAACATGCTTCAAATCTACCGCCCTAGAAAGGCAGTATCGTCCCTGAGCCACACACACTCCAGACACTCTAATACAACATTAACCTTCGATATGGGTATATGGATCGCCCTCAGATGCTGGTTTCCATCTGCATGTTCACTGACTGGGCAGTTTCCTTCATACACACACTCACATACACAGACATACAGTATGTCAGTGTGTTCTAGATACAGACTCCAGCGGCTTGTTTTGATAAGAGATTTGACTAAAAGAACAATCCACGGCAGTGTCCCGTAAAACCACCCACAGAGGAAAGAGCACACACACACGCACACGCACGCACTCACACACACACTCTTTCTCTCTCTCTCTCACACACACACACACACACACACACACACACACACACACACACACACACACACACACACACACACACACACACACACACACACACACACACACACAGCTCTGATGGATGTTATTATATAATTTATATTATATTATTATAGATTAACTCTTATTATTTTATTCATATTTGCATTTATAAATAATAATAATAATTAAAATAAATGTATATATAATCATGTCATTATTTTATTGTGGAATATCATACTTATATACTACGTAGATTTGTTTTAGTATTTCATTTATTTTATTATATTTATATTTAATAGTAAAATAGTTTTATATTTAAGCAAAAAAAGTATATTTAATATTATATTTAATATTTAATATACACTATACTCTGCTGGATTTTTATTTATTTATATAGTAAATTAATATTTCTTTATTTAAATATTAATATGTCCATCTAATATAACATCTAATATTATTGTTGTCAATATGTCCTCCCACTCTACAGCTCATAATATAACATTTTTATTTAATTATTGGATTTTTCCTAATATAGAATAAACTAAATTGATTAAAATATTATTAAATAATTATTAAAATATACAATACTATTAATAAATATTAAATAACAAATATAAAATAATTATTTTAAAATAAATATATGACTTTTAATGACTGTATTTTTTTTGTGTGTGTGTGTGTGTGTGTGTGTGTGTGTGTACTGAAATTATGTGAAATAAACAGTAAAACCAAAACGTATTCAGACACGTCAACATTCTCACAGTTTATTGACTATAGTTCAGAAAATGTTAATAAAACATGACAAGAACTCAAACTCAAACTCCTCTTGATAAAGTCCGATCACTGATCGAAAGGGATGAAATGGATCACAATCAGCCAATCAGATGATCAGTTTAACTACACAATTAGATCAAACCAATTTAGCTCAACCAATGGCCAGGCAATGCTTCATTTGTTCAGTCTGTGGTGTCAAAGGTCACATTAGCATTTTAAGAAAAACACTTCAGGTCAAAGCGTCTGAATCAGTTTGCTCAAATGTTCATCAGTGTGTCACGTCACAAACAAGGGAAAATGGTGCGAGGACTCATGTGCAGGGGAAAGATGATTTATTTACAAAATCAAAACATAAATCTCAAAACAACAACCCACGAGGGGGAAAAACACATAATAGAATAATATAAATACAAACTTAAACAAACCAACAGAATCACGGGGAGGACGGAATATGCAGACATTACACAAGGATCCAACACAGACTGACAAACACAAGGAGCTTTTAAGGGGAAGAAATCAAGAGGGAACAGGTGGGAGAAATCAACACTAATCAGATAACAAGGGGGAGGGATCAGACAATGACAGGAGCACATGCTAGACATGACAAAACCCACATGTGCACACAAGACAGGACAGGTATGTGACACAGTGTTACTGCTAGTCACTGTATGAAGGATCTTTGGGTATAATATGTCAGTTTACTTTATTTAGCTCTCCTCACTTACAGAAATCAACGATAGTGAACATCATATCTGCTGTCTGAATACGTTTAGGTTTGACTGTATATTATAAATAAATATATGTTGTGTGTATATATGAATTCTGTAATGAAGGTGATTATCGATATCTATGCACCTTCACGGTGAGTATGAGTTTGACCTGCATTATGAGTTGCTGTCTGACACATTTGATAACATTTGGATGGTGTTCTGAAACCCCACACGATGCCTGAGTGCAGGAGCGCCCTGTCCCATGGTTTTGTTGGTAGAGCCGTGGCATCCCGAGTCAACAGGGTCCGGGGTCAGTGGCCGTTTAATCCCGCTGCCTTTGTTTAGCCTGAACGGTATGCGAACGGAAGTTTTCTGCTTGAGCCAGTGCTGGGAAATAATCCTAAACGTGTGAAAACAACGCAGATGAGGGCTTTCCGGCAACTTCGGCCTTTCTTCTGCCAAGTTCGACACTAGGGATGCCACAATACTCAATATAATATTGAACCGTTCAGTACGGCATTCACGGTTCTATACGCGCTGGTTTGTTTCGGTTTTGCATTTAATGAATTATTTATATTTCTCTGTGTTTTAAATATTTCTCTCAGTTTATTTCGGCTCTGTTTGAGTGTGCCTGTGAGTATGCGCTGATATGAGCAAATATCCAATCATATACACTAAAGTTAGGGGGAGTTTTGCCGCATTTTAAAGCCTTGCCGGTTAAACATTTCATTCACGTTTTAGGGTGCTTTCACACCTGCCTAATTTAGTTCGGTTGAATCGTACTAGAGTTCATTTCCCTCTTTGGTCCGGTTCGTTTGGTCATGTCTGAAAGCAGCAATCACACTCGGGTGCGCACCAAAAGCGGACCAAACAAGCGTACCGAGACCTCCTTGAAGAGCTGGTCTCGGTACGCTTTCAAATGAACTCTGGAGCG